>NC_056700.1:21886530-22051530 GCF_018831695.1 Puntigrus tetrazona
ATGAAATCAAAATTGACAAAATTTATTTTGTTAGCACACATTACTATTTTTGTGGCGGACAATTGATCCGTGCAAGTCAATCCACAAAAAAATTGTTTGGCTTCAGAAACTTTGATCCAGATCTGAAATGCTCCTCCCTTTAAAATGACAGGCCTTCTCTGATGACATCAGTTTGACAGCTTGGGCATCTTTAACCACGCCCCTCCTACTGTCAGTGTTCATTTCTGAATGACACGCCTATTTTATTACAGCCAATCAATTCACAGTAAAAAAAACAAAAACAAGCCATGCCTTTTATTTTTCTGAATCAATATTTTGTTTCTCTCCAAAGTACACCACAATACGGTAGTAAAATCGGTTGCAAACTTGAGATTTGAGAATAAAGTATAACAATAATAATAATAATCTGCAGGGTTTTATGGGATATGAGCAAAATGATCGTTATATTTAATCACAAATGATTTTTCCTCAGTTGGTCAGAACAAAGCTTGGCAGATGAAAGTATCATATTGACACATGATACTTGTTCAGATGACAATATCCGGTTGTTTTTTTGTAAAAAAATAACTCTAAAAGAAACTTATCTAGTATTCAAGCAGGACATTTTTGTGTAGTAACAGACCAATCATGTACTCATTTGTCTTTCTATTGTTTCCCCAGCTCCTGCGTACCACAAAATGTGTCAAAAGCAGCGTGAGCTGCAGCAGCAACATAGCAACGGTAACCTGGGGGAGCAGCCAAGGGGCGGAGTTTTACACAGTGACAGCCAGCAGTGCCAGTGGCCTTTCAACTAACTGCACCTCACCATCCACTTCCTGTAACCTGTCCAATTTGACCTGTGGAGAGTCTTACACGATTACAGTGAAGGCAAAAAGTAGCAACTGCTGCAGTGCCAACAGTGCTCCTGTTCAAGTTCAAGCAGGTTTGTTTCATATCATGTTTTTTTTTCAGTAAAGATTAATAAAAATAACTGTAAAAGTAAGACACTGAATTGAGTTTTACCTCGTTTCTTGTGTTCTAGTGCCCTGCACCCCAAGTAATGTCCTGCCCACAGTGAATTGTGTCACAAATGCTTTAGTTGTATCATGGACACCTAGCACAGGAGGACAGTATTACTGCCACTTTTTGTAGGACAGCAGTGGACTGTCATCTAGCTGCCAGTCTACAGGCTCACAGTGTAACGTGACAGGACTCAGGTGTGTCAGCTCTACCATGTCAATGTGACGGCGTACAAACAATCTGTGCAGCAGCCCTCCTAGTGCTACTGTGAACACTAACTCAGGTACACAGAAACACACACAAGCATATATTTGTCTATACACTCAGAAAATATTACATTTAAAATATTTAAATTTAATATTGGTAAAAATATATATATTGCAAGTTAAAATAATGCAGTCTGTAACTTTTTTGTTTATAAAAATGGTCCAAATTCACTATATAAACAAGTACATAACCAGTCAGTATCAGCCAGCCCAATTAGTAGAAAGTATTTACATACACATGATACTTGTTCAGATGACACTATCCGTTTTTTTTGCAACAAAAAGAACTCAAAAGAAATTTATCTAGTATTCAAGCAGGACATTTTTGTTTAATAACAGACCAATCATGTACTCATTTTTGTTTCTATTGTTTCGCCAGCTCCTTGCGTACCACAAAATGTGTCGGCCAGCGTGAGCTGCAGCAGCAACATAAGCAAAACCCTGGGGAGCAGCCAAGGGCGGAGTTTTACACAGTGACAGCCAGCAGTGCCAGTGGCCTTTCAACTAACTGCACCTCACCATCCACTTCCTGTAACCTGTCCAATTTGACCTGCGGAGAGTCTTACACGATTACAGTGAAGGCAAAAAGTAGCAACTGCTGCAGTGCTAACAGTGCTCCTGTTCAAGTTCAAGCAGGTTTGTTTTATATTTCATATCATGTTTTTTTTCAGTAAAGTTTCATAAAAATAACTGTAAAAGTAAGACACTGAATTGGGTTTTACCTCGTTTCTTGTGTTCTAGTGCCCTGCACCCCAAGTAACGTCCTGCCCACAGTGAATTGTGTGACAAATGCTTTAGTATTGAAACTATATATTGCAAGTTAAAGCTGCAGTCTGTAGCTTTTTTTATATAAAAACGGTTCAAATTCACTATATAAACAAGTACATAACCAGTCAGTATCAGCCAGCCCAATTCGTAAAAAAAGGTTATCTTATAATAATGTTTTCTAATTTGAGTGGTACAGGTAGGTTTTTGCTGGAAATTTGAGATTGGCACTGTGTCATTAAATCAAATCTGTAAACATAAAGAAGCTGTCCAGGCTACTAGGCCATCACCTAACTCGCCTGTGATGATTGGGCAGGACGCTCGCCGTTTAATAATAGCCTATTCTCACAGCTCCTGGAATAATTAAATGTCAAAAACTTTGATGGGGGATTGTAATCCAGAAAGGATTGTGTCAAACACATGTGAATGAAATTAAATTATATTCCAGTTTTAAATATGCTTTTGATTACAGACAGACTTTTGAAGTCAACCAGTTTGAAGGGAGCATAGTTTGCTTTTTGGGTTAAAAGAATTTCGTATTATGAAATTCAAACGATTTTACAACTAGATTAGACTGTGCATAAATTGAAATCCACACGCTAATACACAGTATACTCATAGTCACACAATGCTGATGTTGTTAATGATAAAGTCTGCGTGAAATCAAAATTGACTAAATTTATTTTGTTAGTGCACATTACTATTTTTGTGGCGGACAATTGATCTGTGCAAGTCAATCCACAAAAAAATTGTTTGGCTTCGTAAACTTTGATCCAGATCTGAAATGCTCCTCCCCTTTAAAATGACAGGCCTTCTCTGATGACATCAGTTTGACAGCTTGGGCATCTTTAACCACGCCCCTCCTACTGTCAGTGTTCATTTCTGAATGACACGCCTATTTTATTACAGCCAATCAATTCACAGTAAAAAAAACAAAAACAAGCCATGCCTTTTATTTTTCTGAATCAATATTTTGTTTCTCTCCAAAGTACACCACAATACGGTAGTAAAATCGGTTGCAAACTTGAGATTTGAGAATAAAGTATAACAATAATAATAATAATCTGCAGGGTTTTATGTGATATGAGCAAAATGATCGTTATATTTAATCACAAATGATTTTTCCCTCAGTTGGTCAGAACAAAGCTTGGCAGATGACAGTATCATATTGACACATGATACTTGTTCAGATGACAATATCCGGTTGTTTTTTTGCAAAAAAATAACTCAAAAAGGAACTTATCTAGTATTCAAGCAGGAGATTTTTGTGTAGTAACAGACCAATCATGTACTCATTTGTCTTTCTATTGTTTCCCCAGCTCCTTGCGTACCACAAAATGTGTCGGCCAGCGTGAGCTGCAGCAGCAACATAGCAACGGTAACCTGGGGGAGCAGCCAAGGGGCGGAGTTTTACACAGTGACAGCCAGCAGTGCCAGTGGCCTTTCAACTAACTGCACCTCACCATCCACTTCCTGTAACCTGTCCAATTTGACCTGCGGAGAGTCTTACACGATTACAGTGAAGGCAAAAAGTAGCAACTGCTGCAGTGCCAACAGTGCTCCTGTTCAAGTTCAAGCAGGTTTGTTTCATTTTTCATATCATGTTTTATTTTTAGTAAAGTCTAATAAAAAAACTAAAACCTGTAAAAGTAAGACACTGAATTGGGTTTTACCTCGTTTCTTGTGTTCTAGTGCCCTGCACCCCAAGTAACGTCCTGCCCACAGTAAATTGTGTCACAAATGCTTTAGTATTGAAACTATATATTGCAAGTTAAAGCTGCAGTCTGTAACTTTTTTTGTATAAAAATAGTCCAAATTCAGTATATAAACAAGTACATAACCAGTCAGTATCAGCCAGCCCAATTCGTAAAAGGTTATCTTATAATAATGTTTTCTAATTTGAGTGGTACAGGTAGGTTTTTGCTGGAAATTTGAGATTGGCACTGTGTCATTAAATCAAATCTGTAAACATAAAGAAGCTGTCCAGGCTACTAGGCCATCACCTAACTCGCCTGTGATGATTGGGCAGGACGCTCGCCGTTTAATAATAGCCTATTCTCACAGCTCCTGGAATAATTAAATGTCAAAAACTTTGATGGCGGATTGTAATCCAGAAAGGATTGTGTCAAACACATGTGAATGAAATTAAATTATATTGCAGTTTTAAATATGCTTTTGATTACAGACAGACTTTTGAAGTCAACCAGTTTGAAGGGAGCATAGTTTGCTTTTTGGGTTAAAAGAATTTCGTATTATGAAATTCGAACGATTTTACAACTAGATTAGACTGTGCATAAATTGAAATCCACACGCTAATACACAGTATACTCATAGTCACGTAATGCTGATGTTGTTAATGATAAAGTCTGCGTGAAATCAAAATTGACAAAATTTATTTTGTTAGCACACATTACTATTTTTGTGGCGGACAATTGATCCGTGCAAGTCAATCCACAAAAAAATTGTTTGGCTTCGTAAACTTTGATCCAGATCTGAAATGCTCCTCCCCTTTAAAATGACAGGCCTTCTCTGATGACATCAGTTTGACAGCTTGGGCATCTTTAACCACGCCCCTCCTACTGTCAGTGTTCATTTCTGAATGACACGCCTATTTTATTACAGCCAATCAATTCACAGTAAAAAAAACAAAAACAAGCCATGCCTTTTATTTTTCTGAATCAATATTTTGTTTCTCTCCAAAGTACACCACAATACGGTAGTAAAATCGGTTGCAAACTTGAGATTTGAGAATAAAGTATAACAATAATAATAATAATCTGCAGGGTTTTATGTGATATGAGCAAAATGATCGTTATATTTAATCACCAATGCTTTTTTCCCTCAGTTGGTCAGAACAAAGCTTGGCAGATGAAAGTATCATATTGACACATGATACTTGTTCAGATGACAATATCCGGTTGTTTTTTTGTAAAAAAATAACTCTAAAAGAAACTTATCTAGTATTCAAGCAGGACATTTTTGTGTAGTAACAGACCAATCATGTACTCATTTGTCTTTCTATTGTTTCCCCAGCTCCTTGCGTACCACAAAATGTGTCGGCCAGCGTGAGCTGCAGCAGCAACATAGCAACGGTAACCTGGGGGAGCAGCCAAGGGGCGGAGTTTTACACAGTGACAGCCAGCAGTGCCAGTGGCCTTTCAACTAACTGCACCTCACCATCCACTTCCTGTAACCTGTCCAATTTGACCTGCGGAGAGTCTTACACGATTACAGTGAAGGCAAAAAGTAGCAACTGCTGCAGTGCCAACAGTGCTCCTGTTCAAGTTCAAGCAGGTTTGTTTCATATCATGTTTTTTTTTCAGTAAAGATTAATAAAAATAACTGTAAAAGTAAGACACTGAATTGGGTTTTACCTCGTTTCTTGTGTTCTAGTGCCCTGCACCCCAAGTAATGTCCTGCCCACAGTGAATTGTGTCACAAATGCTTTAGTTGTATCATGGACACCTAGCACAGGAGGACAGTATTACACAGCCACTTTGCAGGACAGCAGTGGACTGTCCTCTAGCTGCCAGTCTACAGGCTCACAGTGTAACGTGACAGGACTCAGGTGTGGTCAGCTCTACCATGTCAATGTGACGGCGTCAAACAATCTGTGCAGCAGCCCTCCTAGTGCTACTATGAACACTAACTCAGGTACACAGAAACACACACAAGCATATATTTGTCTATACACTCAGAAAATATTACATTTAAAATATTTAAATTTAATATTGGTAAAAATATATATATTGCAAGTTAAAGCTGCAGTCTGTAACTTTTTTTGTTTATAAAAATGGTCCAAATTCACTATATAAACAAGTACATAACCAGTCAGTATCAGCCAGCCCAATTCGTAAAAGTATTTACATACACATGATACTTGTTCAGATGACACTATCCGTTTTTTTGCAACAAAAGAACTCAAAAAGGAATTTATCTAGTATTCAAGCAGGACATTTTTGTTTAATAACAGACCAATCATGTACTCATTTTTGTTTCTATTGTTTCGCCAGCTCCTTGCGTACCACAAAATGTGTCGGCCAGCGTGAGCTGCAGCAGCAACATAGCAACGGTAACCTGGGGGAGCAGCCAAGGGGCGGAGTTTTACACAGTGACAGCCAGCAGTGCCAGTGGCCTTTCAACTAACTGCACCTCACCATCCACTTCCTGTAACCTGTCCAATTTGACCTGCGGAGAGTCTTACACGATTACAGTGAAGGCAAAAAGTAGCAACTGCTGCAGTGCTAACAGTGCTCCTGTTCAAGTTCAAGCAGGTTTGTTTTATATTTCATATCATGTTTTTTTTCAGTAAAGTTTCATAAAAATAACTGTAAAAGTAAGACACTGAATTGGGTTTTACCTCGTTTCTTGTGTTCTAGTGCCCTGCACCCCAAGTAACGTCCTGCCCACAGTGAATTGTGTGACAAATGCTTTAGTATTGAAACTATATATTGCAAGTTAAAGCTGCAGTCTGTAACTTTTTTTATATAAAAATAGTCCAAATTCAGTATATAAACAAGTACATAACCAGTCAGTATCAGCCAGCCCAATTCGTAAAAAAAGGTTATCTTATAATAATGTTTTCTAATTTGAGTGGTACAGGTAGGTTTTTGCTGGAAATTCGAGATTGGCACTGTGTCATTAAATCAAGTCTGTAAACATAAAGAAGCTGTCCAGGCTACTAGGCCATCACCTAACTCGCCTGTGATGATTGGGCAGGACGCTCGCCATTTAATAATAGCCTATTTTCACAGCTCCTGGAATAATTAAATGTCAAAAACTTTGATGGCGGATTGTAATCCAGAAAGGATTGTGTCAAACACATGTGAATGAAATTAAATTATATTCCAGTTTTAAATATGCTTTTGATTACAGACAGACTTTTGAAGTCAACCAGTTTGAAGGGAGCATAGTTTGCTTTTTGGGTTAAAAGAATTTCTTATTATGAAATTCGAACGATTTTACAACTAGATTAGACTGTGCATAAATTGAAATCCACACGCTAATACACACTATACTCATAGTCACGCAATGCTGATGTTGTTAATGATAAAGTCTGTGTGAAATCAAAATTGACTAAATTTATTTTGTTAGCACACATTACTATTTTTGTGGCGGACAATTGATCCGTGCAAGTCAATCCACAAAAAAATTGTTTGGCTTCGTAAACTTTGATCCAGATCTGAAATGCTCCTCCCCTTTAAAATGACAGGCCTTCTCTGATGACATCAGTTTGACAGCTTGGGCATCTTTAACCACGCCCCTCCTACTGTCAGTGTTAATTTCTGAATGACACGCCTATTTTATTACAGCCAATCAATTCACAGTAAAAAAAACAAAAACAAGCCATGCCTTTTATTTTTCTGAATCAATATTTTGTTTCTCTCCAAAGTACACCACAATACGGTAGTAAAATCGGTTGCAAACTTGAGATTTGAGAATAAAGTATAACAATAATAATAATAATCTGCAGGGTTTTATGTGATATGAGCAAAATTATCGTTATATTTAATCACCAATGCTTTTTTCCCTCAGTTGGTCAGAACAAAGCTTGGCAGATGAAAGTATCATATTTACATTTACATTTACATTTACATTTACATTTACATTTACATTTAGTCATTTTGCAGACGCTTTTATCCAAAGCGACTTACAATTGAGAGTACAACAGCGATTCATTTTTTGAGAGACAAACAGACAGAGTAAGTGCTTATATCACCCAGTCACTGGGAGTGTTTAAATTAGTACATGCCAGAAGGGAAGGAATAAACAAGGGGGAGGAGAAGTGAGAAAGAGACATTGAGAGTATATATATATAGATGAGGTCAGGTATTGCTGAAAGATGTGAGTTTTCAGCAGTTTCTTAAAGATTGACAGAGATCCAGCATTCCGGATATGGAACAACAGAGAGGAACAGAGAAAGAAAGTTCTGGAGAGTGATTTCGAGCCTCTTTGAGATGGTACCACGAGGCGTCGCTCGCTAGCAGATCTCAGACTTCTAGAGGGTGTGTAGATTTGTAATAGCGAGTGGAAGTAGACCGGTGCTGAGTCTGTGGTTGTTCTATATGCAAGCATCAGTGCCTTGAACTTGATGCGAGCTGCAATCGGTAGCCAATGTAAGGAGATAAAGAGAGGTGTAACATGGGTTCTCTTGGGCTCATTGAATACCAGCCGTGCCGCTGCATTCTGAATCATTTGTAGAGGTTTTATTGTGTTTGATGGAAGTCCAGCCAGAAGAGCATTGTAGTAGTCCAGTCTAGAAATGACAAGGGCCTGGACAAGTAGCTGTGCAGCTTGCTCTGTTAGAAAGGGCCTGATCTTTCTGATGTTGTGTAATGCAAACCTGCAGGATCGAGCAGTCTTTGCAATGTGATCTTTGAAGGTTAGTTGGTCGTCGAGGATTACACCAAGATTTCTGACTGAGGTTGATGGGGTAATTGACGAAGAACCTAGCTGGATGGTGAAGTCATGCTGTGTAGTTGGAGTGGCAGGGAATACAAGCAGCTCAGTCTTTGTCAGGTTGAGCTGTAGGTGGTACTCTTGCATCCATGCCGAGATGTCCGCCAGGCAATCTGAGATCCGAGTAGCTACCGTTGGATCGTCTGGATGAAAAGAGAGGTAGAGCTGTGTGTCATCGGCGTAGCAGTGGTAGGAGAATCCGTGAGCCTGTATGATGGGGCCTAGTGATGTAGTGTAAATGGAGAAGAGGAGGGGTCCAAGAACCGATCCCTGAGGAACCCCAGTGACCAGTTGATGTGCTGTGGATACTTCTCCTCCCCAGGCCACCCTAAAAAACCTACCAGTGAGATAGGATTCGAACCAACGAAGTGGGATCCCAGAGATGCCCAGTGATGAGAGGGTAGACAGCAGGATCTGATGATTCACAGTGTCAAAAGCAGCAGATAGATCCAGCAGAATGAGAACTGATGATTTGGATTCAGCTCTTGCAGTCCGCAGGGCTTCCGTGACTGAGAGCAGTGCAGTCTCAATTCAATGGTTGCACCTGAAACCTGATTGGTTATGGTCCAGTTTGTTGTTTTGCGAAAGAAACAGTGATACCTGGTTGAAAACCACTCTTTCAAGTGTTTTCGCTATGAATGGAAGAAGAGAGACTGGCCTGTAGTTATCAATAAGGGAAGTGTTTAAAGTGGGCTTTTTGAGCAGTGGGGTTACCCAAGCCTGCTTAAATGCTGTGGGGAAGGTGCCTGTGAGGAAAGATGTGTTGATGATGTGCGTGAGTGCCGGCAAGACTGTGGGGGAGATTGCTTGCAGAAGATGAGAGGGTATGGGGTCTAGCGGACATGTTGTTGGATGGCTGGAGAGGAGAAGTTTGGATACTTCTGCCTCAGTGAGGGAGCAGAAGGAGAAAGTGGAGGAATCGGTAGTCGATGTGGTTGGTTGAAGGTTGTGCGTTGGGGGGGCTGAGAACTGGCTACTGATCGTTTTTGTTTTGTTTTTAAAGAATGTGGCAAAATCGTCAGGTGATATTGAGGTGGTGGGAGGTGGTGGAGGGGGATAGAGCAGGGAGTTAAATGATCTGAAGAGCTTACGTGTGTCTGAAGTGTTGTTGATCTTGTCATTGACACATGATACTTGTTCAGATGACAATATCCGGTTGTTTTTTTGTAAAAAAAAAAACTCTAAAAGAAACTTATCTAGTATTCAAGCCGAACATTTTTGTGTAGTAACAGACCAATCATGTACTCATTTGTCTTTCTATTGTTTCCCCAGCTCCTTGCGTACCACAAAATGTGTCGGCCAGCGTGAGCTGCAGCAGCAACATAGCAACGGTAACCTGGGGGAGCAGCCAAGGGGCGGAGTTTTACACAGTGACAGCCAGCAGTGCCAGTGGCCTTTCAACTAACTGCACCTCACCATCCACTTCCTGTAACCTGTCCAATTTGACCTGTGGAGAGTCTTACACGATTACAGTGAAGGCAAAAAGTAGCAACTGCTGCAGTGCGAACAGTGCTCCTGTTCAAGTTCAAGCAGGTTTGTTTCATATTTCATATCATGTTTTTTTTCAGTAAAGTTTCATAAAAATAACTGTAAAAGTAAGACACTGAATTGGGTTTTACCTCGTTTCTTGTGTTCTAGTGCCCTGCACCCCAAGTAATGTCCTGCCCACAGTGAATTGTGTCACAAATGCTTTAGTTGTATCATGGACACCTAGCACAGGAGGACAGTATTACACAGCCACTTTGCAGGACAGCAGTGGACTGTCCTCTAGCTGCCAGTCTACAGGCTCACAGTGTAACGTGACAGGACTCAGGTGTGGTCAGCTCTACCATGTCAATGTGACGGCGTCAAACAATCTGTGCAGCAGCCCTCCTAGTGCTACTATGAACACTAACTCAGGTACACAGAAACACACACACAAGCATATTTTTGTCTATACACTCTGTATTTTTCATTCTGTAGCCTTTTTTCCTATAGACAATCTCTCGTGAACTAATCACTATGTTTGGAATATGTTTTTACTCATAGTTCCCTGTGCAGTCGGCTCCATCAGGGCAGTGTTTGATTGTCAGCTGGGTACAGCCACTGTGTCATGGCAGTATGCTGCAGGTGCTCAGGGATACGCAGTTTCTGCCTTGGCACCGGTGAACAACAAGGTTTGCTGCACATCCAACGGCACATACTGTGACCTGCGCAACCTGCAGTGTGGCAATGAGTATACAGTGAGAGTGCAGAGTTTGGGATACACATGCAATGGCAGTGCACAGATGACTGGTTCCCTGATCACAGGTGAGGCCTAGTGAATCTGATCTGCTTGCGATTTAAGTTCTTAGCTGAGACTGTCACGCAGGGTTTATAAGTGATTTGGTTTTGCCAACTTTTGCTTGACTGAACTAGATCGCTCCATTCACTCTCTATATATAACTTTAACTGTAACACTTTAATAAAATAAAAATATAAAATAAAAAATAAAACAAAATACAAAATAAAAGCATATAATATCAAAAATATAGGCTAGGCAGTTTTTTCACCAACGTTCTTCTTTTGGCACCAGCAGTATATTTGTCAAAATAAAAGTTTTTTGATTTTAGGTTAGAAATGTTTTAAAAAATTATATAAAAGAGAAAGTGAGAGACAGAGAAACAAAATGTCAGTATTACTATTACAGTTTTTAAGTGCACTATAAAATATATATTTTTAAATACATTTTTTATTTAAAAGCTTAGTTCATTTTCAAAAATGAAACTGTTATATTTATCTACTTACACCCAGGGCATCCAAGATGAAGGTGACTTTGTTTTTACAGTAGAACACAAACAAAGATTTTTAACTCAAATCGTTGCAGTCTGTCAGTCATATAATGGAAATCAATGGGTACCAAACTTTCCAAAAAAGCACATACACAGATGAAACCAGATGAAACCCTGTGGCTCGTGGAGATACGCTGTGGTGTTAAGACATGAAACGATTGGTCTGTGCAAAAAACGAAACAGTATTTATATTTTTTTCTGATACACCAAAATCTCCAACTATCCTGAGCTCATTCAGAACATCAGGCACGTATATATCCATGTGCTGGATGTTGTGAATAAGGTTTGAGTTAAAAATCTTTGTGTACTACCGAAAAAAGCCACTTACATCTTGGATGTGTTGAGGGTAAGCAGATAAACATAATATTTTCATTTTTGGGTGAACTAGCTCTTTAATACTATTTTTATGGTTTTGTTTATTTAAAAGAAAACGAAATAAAATGCTATAATAAAATGATTACTATTTTTAATTCTTTAATCGTTATATTTAAGGTGTCATACTATGTGCGATTATGAGTACCAAACAAACAACAACAGAAAAAAAAAAAAAAACTGACTGAATATATCTACAATTTCTTATTAGATTAATGAATCCAATATATATATATATATATATATATATATATATATATATATATATATATATATATATATATATATATATATATATATATATATATATCGAATGATATACTGTGTATGTGTGTGATAGATATACACACATGCATACACACAAATGCACATATATTCGTCATACATCATCATACATAGCTGAATACTATATATAACTTTTTGAAGGTTCTACTATTTTTTTGTGTTCACTTTACTTACCTGTAAATGAAATGCAATTAAAGCAACATTTTAAAAACATATTTAGAACACCTTAGCGATTTAATTGAGAAATGTGCAAAAAAAAAGTATTTTTTTGGGATAAAATATGCATCTTGTACATATGTACATTGAATTATTACCCTACCATTACAGGCCCGTGTTCTCCCCAGAACCTGGCAGTACAGTACAGTCCCTCCACCGCTGTGTTCTCCTGGAATGTCACTAAAGCCGGCACCAACTTTACAGCAAAGGCAGTAACCCCCGAGGGCCTGACAGTGACCTGTGAGACCTCTAACACGAGCTGCACCTTCCCACACCTGGATTGTGGCCAGATCTACAACGTCAGTGTGACGGCTCGCAACAATGTCTGCACTGGCACCTTAACCTCCGATCCTATCAAAACCGGTCAGTCATGTGATGTGACCACTGGTTTTAAAGGAATATTCAAAATTAAAATTCTGTCATTATTTACTCTTCTTTTTTTTTATTCCAAATGCATGATTGCTTGTCTTGAATCAGCGTCATTTATTTCGTGTCATTCCAGAACCCTGTCCTCCTCAGAATGTCAAAGCTAGCTTAACCTGCGCCACCCTCAGTGCTGCTGTCTCCTGGGAGCCTAGCCAGTTGGCAGTGAGATACGTTGCATTCCTAGAAGGCATAAATGGTCATTCCACTTCCTGTCAGACAAATAATACGTACTGCAGTGTACCCGGTCTCACCTGTGGAACAGTGTACTATGTTAGAGTCCGTGCCATTGGCGAGGTGTTCAACAGCTCTGACAGCATCAGGGTCAACATGACCTCAGGTCCGTATAAAATACAATTCAGTTCAAATTACTAGTACCAAAGGCTGAAGTCTAAATCAAACAAGAATGACAATGTTTCTGGTCTTATTTTTGTCTACATTATTTAAGCATGCGTAATTTAGAACGCATTAAGATATCATATTATATATAACTCTGTTAAAGGACTATATACATTACTGATAAAAGTACTGATCTGCGGTCCTATGCTCTTTTTTTCCACATGTTCTGCAGGTTTTCCATTGTAACATAATTTAAAAAGCAATTCATTTTCATTTTCAGCAATATTACTCCTTGAAAAATCATCTTAATATACTGATTTGGTGCTTTTTCTGCTTTTTCAATAAGCATTATTTCTTTGAAATGGAAATTTCTACTACTTTGATCAATTTAATACATCATTTCTGAACTGAATTGTTATTATTATTATTATTACATGAATCTTATCCAACGTACTGAATTTTAGTGTACATTTATTAAGAACCATTATTAACAATTCATCACCAAATCTGCTTAGTGAAATGATTTCTGAATAATCCGAAAATAAGATAAGAATACTGCTTTGCCATCACCTAAATAAAAAGTTCAATTATGCCATACTTTTGACCAGAGGTGCATGCGCTATCAAAAAGCATTCATCATAGTTATTAAATATGCTGTTTCTGTGTTTTTCAGCACCATGTCTGTCCACCAGTGTGTCTGCCGTGACGGACTGCTGTACAGATTCAGTTCTAGTGTCCTGGAGCGCCATTGCAGGGGCGGACAATTACTCTGTGACCATTTTGGGTTCAGGAGGTCAAACAGTGTCCTGCTCAACCAGTCAGAACAACTGTAACATCTCCTCCCTGCAGTGTGGACAGAAATTTAACGTCACCTTAAGCGCTACAAACCAGCAGTGCCAAAGCACCGCCCCCACCAATGTCACCTTCCAGTCCAGTGAGTTCACAAAGCGTTATGTGTAGAAATTGTTCAACGATGAAGCGCACTAATCAGGGTACGACCTTTCCTTGCAGGACCCTGCGTACCGCTGCAGGCAGTCGTCAGTAAACTGTGCGGTAACAAAATGTCTGTGATGTCTTGGGATGTGAGAGAAGAAGTGGATTATTACATCGCCCGAGCCACCAACGCAGCAGGAGGATACCAGCTTTGTAACTCCACCAACTCCGTTTGTTCCTTCTCTACTCTGGGCTGTGGAGAGACCTTTACATTTACTGTGACCGCCCACAAAGGCCAGTGCAAAAGTGACGTCAGCGCACCCGCATACCTCACTACAGGTACAAAAAATATATTCAGATAATCAGAGAATTATTGCTATCATTATTATTACTTCTGCTACTAGCATTACTACTAATAAAATTGTATTTAATAACAGTTGTATTTTATTGATAGTAATAAAAACAACAACAATAATAAATTAAATTTGAATATTAAGGTTTTTTTAATAAATACTTTATAATTAATTATTAATTGCTTAACTATTATTATTAATAATAGCATATACACTGCCCTTCAAAAGCTTGGAAACACCCTTGGCAAAGTGTAGTTTGGGATGATATGAGCAAAAACTCTTATAATTTTTTGGTGCAAATACATTAATGTAAGTTGACATTATCATTGAAAACCAGCAATAATAATTTTCAGTTTAAATACATAATAATGGCAATATATAGGCTACATGCCCCATTGCCAGCTGTAATGCCTGGTTACTGCTTTAAACTTGTCCCAGTGTGAATCATCTTTGGGCAATCCTCCAGGAGGCTTGGAGTAATAAGTAAATTTAAGTATTTTCTATGTATAAACTGTTTATGTAATATTTTTGTTGCCCCTTATCAGTACAGAATAATTACAGATTAAAAAGGATTCATACCAATATTGACCAAAACCCCACTTTTCTAGGGCATTTAAGAGGGCAGTGTAAATAATTCATTGTTATTATTACTATTAATAATAATTGTTGTAGGTGTTTTTATTGTATTGTTATTAATAATCATTATTACAGATATTAATATTAGCACAGATTACTGGTGTCAAATTATGTTTTTGTTTACATAATATAAATATAAACACACACACATTTTTTTTAAGTATTTACATGTATATACATTCATATATTTATATATTATATCATTATATTACTTATATATAACTATTTAATATGTAAGCATGTTTAATATTTAATGTCTAAACATATGTTTTCCTTAAACATGCCTATGTTTGTAAAAAAAAACATTCATTTTGGATGTAATTAATCATGATGAATCAATTGACAGCACTATTACAGATATAATAGTATATTGATATAGTTGATATATATTTTTATTAGTTAGTTATAGTATTATATCTCACTCCTTCTTCCTCCCTGTGCCCTAAGTGTTTTAGAATTATTATCATTGTTATATGGAATAATACTTAAATTTTTTATGGTTAATACTTTTATATTTTTACAATTACTACTTTAATCATCGTCATTATTAATTATATAATAACATTATTAATAACAACATGTTTGTATGTTTATATTTATTGCTAATCTGTTACATTTTTACTTTTTAAATTACAAAATAACTTCATATAATGCTACAATGTAATAACCCCCCCGCACTTTTCCAGACCCTTGCAAACCAGAAAACGTGACTGCTCGCATGTCATGCGACAGCGAGACGGTGGCGCTCGATTGGTCAAAATCCAAAGGGGCGTCATTCTACATTGTGATGGCAACGGGGAGTCTTGGATACTTTGTAGACTTTAACACTACTTCCACTAACCTGTCTGTGTCCCTGCTCTGCGGACAAAGCTACAACGTGTCTGTCCAAGCGCAGAACGAGTACTGCGACACGCCGCTGAGCGCCCCTGCGGTTTTCAGACTGGGTATGTCTCTGAAATGATGCGTAAATCGGCCGTGCACTGAACAAAAATCACTGTAAACCGTTCGTTCCGATCTGTTATTTGAGCGTGAATGGTAATGAGTTGATTTACTTTTGCACTGTGTGTTGTGATCCAGCGCCCTGCACGCCTCTTAATCTCGTGACTTATTTGGAGTGTGAGAACCAGGTGGGTTCTGTCAGCTGGGGCCCAAGCGATGGGGCGGTCACGTACACTGCCACAGCAGTGGGCATGAATGGACTCGCACACCTGTGTGTTACTAACGGAACCAACTGCACCTGGGAGGACCTGCAGTGCGGTGAAACCTATAACGTTACGGTCACTGCCAATGACAGCCGCTGCACGAGCGCACGCAGCAACAGCACCATCATACACATGGGTAAGACCAGGAACTCTAAAGTAAGGGTGTGCACGAATAATCCAATATTTGAATATTCGGTCTCTAATTGTTATCCAAGCAATAAAACACTTTCGAATTTTACCATGTGTTGATTTGCAGGCCGCAAATACTGGGACTCCGTCATAAGCAGTTATAACTAAATGCACTGGGTGGCGCCGTGGAGAGGGTTAACAAGTTGATAGTATTTGATCAAAGAGTGGCACCATCTTTCTGCCTCGATAAATTTAGAATTACTTTGATCAGAATGATCTCACTTAATCTGACAAAATGTAATTAATTCTGATCCGACGAATCAGTGAAGCTGATTTATAATAAAATTGAAACTGTTGGTACACTTTATCTTTGACAGTGAAAATGTGGCAGAAAATTGCATTAGATAACCAAATGGCACTCACTGTCACTTTTGAAAACATAAGGCGTATCATCTGGGTGCACAAATACATAAACTTTTTATTTTGGATGCGATTAATCTTCTGACAACACTAATATATATTAGTATATCGTGAAAACCATCAATCAAATATTTGTTTATATATGTGTGTGTGTGTGTACTGTGTATATGTAATATGTATATATAAACACACATGCATCTATATATTAAATAAAAATGTTATGTTTATATATTAAATATATTTTTATATAAAACAAATATGAATACAAATATATACATGTGAATATTTTGTAAATATATATTGCATTTGCATACACACAGTACAGAAGACATTATTAATCATTGCATATATATATATATAATTTTAATTTTGTTTTTTAATGTAAAGAATTATTATTCTCACCAAGACTGCATTTACTTGATTCAGAATACAGCGAAAGCAGTAAAATATGTCAAATATTTTTTTACTATTTAAAATAACTGCTTTTTATTTGAATATATTGTAAAATCTAATTTATTCCTTTGATTTTAAAATTGAATATAGATAAGATACCCTCACATTTTTCCATCCTTTTTTGCTCAAACACACCTATAATGGCGTGCTGTTTTCTGGTACTTTAGACCCATGTGTTCCTCAAGCTCTGACGCCCGTCCTGGACTGTGGCACAGGGGTGGGCTCTCTGAGCTGGGCTTCCAGTGCTGGAGCCGAGACATACGAGGTGGTAGCAGTGAATGGAGCCGGTAACACGCTGGCATTCAGTACCAACATTACCAGCGGCTTCTTCTCAGAGCTGCTCTGCGGTCAACAGTACCAGATCACGGTCAGAGCAATCAACAGGAAATGCAGAAGTGTACAGAGTTCGCCTGCTTACTTGTCATCAGGTAATACAGAAACAATGACGGCGACTCTTCATACAGTCTGTTGGGAATGACCAATATCGCTGATCTCAGACGCTTTTCCTGTTCTGTTTTCCTCTAGTTCCATGTGTTCCACAGAATGTCATATCTCAGCTGGACTGTATGTTTAACTTTATAAATATATGGTGGAACATCAGCCGCGGGGCGGCGTCTTACCTGGTGGTTGCTAAGGGACCTGAGGGTCCAGTCATTGGCTGTAACACGACTGCGCAGGAGTGCAGGCTGCAAACACTGCGTTGCAGCTCCTCGTACAATGTCAGCGTTATCGCAGTAAACCAACAATGCAACGCTTCAAGCTCCATCTTTCAAATAAACACCGGTACAGTCTTCAGTTTCATATCCTCTGCTCTCTGCTTTTATATCAGTTTGAAAAAAAAGATTCATTACAATTGAATTAAGCATGCAAATACAGACTGTTGAGGAGTAACTGGTTACGTGTAATGGAATTATGTCATTTAATTACAAAGTAAACGCAAGTGTAATTCGTTACAGTTACTGAATGTGTAAGTAAATTACAGTTACAATTACAAAGGGAATTACGTTATTTTTTTCACACGCATACAGATTTGATAGATTTTTCTCTCAGATTGCACTGCTTTAAAATATGAGACACTAATATGAGTTTAGGACACATGCTTTTTTCAAATTTCCTAGTTGGGTTTATGTACATGCATTATTTTTTCCAAAGCATTTTTGGATGCCAGGGTTTCCTATCATAGTCACGTGAAGATTTGATATAAAAAACATCTTATGATTTTATATCTCAGAATGATTTAATCCTTAGAAATCTCAAACTAAAAAGTGGTGCTAATCAAGCCTGATTTTGTGGTGTTTTTTTTTTATCATTTTTATTAATATTTTATAATCTTAATCAAAATGATTGACAGTTAGAAAAATTAATTACATTTCAAATAGTTTTTAAAGATGATCTTTTTTGTGTTAATGGGATTGTTTGCAGTTCGATTGAGATGAACTTGAATGCACAATGAAAAACAGATTTCAGAGAATTGTTGAAACAGAGTTATCTGTTTTTGTGGATCAACTCTTCTTATAATTATTGAATATTTGGAAAGAACATTATTCTGAATTATATGCACACTTCAATACTTAAGAGTTATGTTATTTAATGAAGTCTTTCTCCAACCTTGTTTCTTTGCAGTGCCGTGTGTACCTACTCACGTGCAGAGCAGTGTGAACTGTACGACTCAAGCTGTATCCGTGTCCTGGGACCCAAGCGCAGGGGCCATTTCCTATGCTGCGGTTGCTCAGACTAGTGGTGGCTACGCTTCAGTGTGTAACAGCACCGGAACAGCGTGTGTATTTTCAGATCTGCTCTGTGGGATGAACTATAGTTTTGCTGTCAGCGCCACTGACGGGACCTGCAACACTGCACCGAGTCAAGCTGTTGTTCTGAGGACAGGTACCTGAAAAACTAAAAAACACTTCCAAAATAAATGCATGTTTACAGTTTAGGGACAGTATTTTATGCTTTTGAAAGAAGTGTCTTAGAGTCACTAAGGCTGCATTTATTTGATAAAAAATACAGTAAAATCATAATATTGTGAAATATTATTACAATTTAAAATACCTTAATTTATTTTGAAATGCAATTTATTCCTTTCATAACAAAGCTGGCTTTATTTTAGCCTTTCTGTCAGAAATCTGATTAGCAACTATTTTTTTCTTATGGTCATTTGACGAAAACAAAGTCCAAAAGAACTGCATTTATGTGAAATATAATTTCATTCGAAACATTAGAAAGGTTTTCTGCATTTTTTATCAAATTAATGCATCCTTGCTGAACAAAACATATTTAGACAGTGTGTAATAAAAGAAAAGATGTATTAATGTTTAATTAAATTGATAGCAATACAATTACACAGAAATGTGGTTTACAAAATGACTGAAAAGATCAGTTTTACTGCCGTTGGTAGTAAGTTTCAAGTACTTAATGTGTTATTTTGTGACTTCACTTCAGTGTCCTGTAGGCCACAGAATGTTAGCGCCCAGCTCAACTGTGACGCTAACTCTGCTGTTGTAAGTTGGGAACTTGGTAATAACGTCAGGAGTCACACAGTCCAGGCTATTGGTTCTGATGGACATCGCATCAACTGCTCCAGCTCCGACTACAGTTGTACTTTAACTGGCATGCACTGCAGCCAGTGCTATAACATTACCATCATTGCCTTAGATGGAGTATGTGACAATAGCAAGGCACAGCTCATTCTGAAGTCAGGTGAGTCTGCTGATTCCTTTGTGCAACTGATCACAGAAGAAGCTCAGATTTGATCCGGTATCTGATCCGTTGTGTGGGATATTCTGATCTGTTGTACCAAAAATTGCTTATTAAAATGGTTTCTGTTCTTCTTCTCTTTCAGCTCCATGTGCACCTAGCAACGTTCAGACATCTTTGCATTGCGACATCAGCGGTGGCGGTGTTGTGTCTGTGTCGTGGGTGCAAGCAAACAGGACCGAGTCTTACATGGCTGTGGCCGTGTCTAATGATGGTCGTTCCTACTCTTGTAACACCACCGCTGCCTCCTGTGATCTACAGAAACTGCAGTGTGGTCAGATTTATAATGTGTCTGTCTACTCCCTGGTTCATGAATGTGGAGGTGTGAAGAGCACTACGTCTCAAGTGCAGACAGGTGTGTGTGTGTGTGTGTGAAGATTTTAATTACTTTATCAAGTGAAGACTTGTATGTCTTGGTATTTAATCTTTTAGACCTATCTAAAACTCATTGGTCTTATCTTGAATCTGGTAATTACATAATAAGAGATCTGAACACTTAATTACCCTTAAAATGTAGAAAAGGACCATATATATTTGAAGGACAATATTTTGTTGTATATATATTTTACTGAAGGTTTCTATCACCAACAGCAGTTGTAATTAATTTTTTTTATAATTTTCCATTGCCCCCTCGGACATAAAGGTAAATAAAATGAAATATTTAGATAAATGGCAACCTTTTTAAACATATTCAATTGCTTTAAACTTTGCCCACCAATTAAATTTATTTAAATTTTTGAATCATGTTTCCCCATGTTTTTACAAACATATTTAACATATTTAGAAGTAAAGCCCACTTTTTGCATTAATATGATACTGTTTTAGAGTTATTTTCTGAGCAATTTAGAACATCTCCAAAAACCTATATTAGTATTATTGTAATTATTATATTATTATTACATGGTTAAGTATTTATATTTTATTGTTAAATGTTTTAAAATGGCTTAATAATCTAGTAAGGGAAACGAGAAAAGAAAAATTTAAGAATCACTTTAAAGTAAAACATCTCATTATGTGAACAAGAATTTTTGTACATCAATTTTTATAGAAATTCTAATAAAATAATGCCATGCAAAAGTTTTGAAAATGTCATTTAATGTAATTTCCTAAAAAATGTTATTCTTATTTGTGAGGTAAAATATGACCAGGAATTTGTCGGGGAGATTAAAAAAATTTAAATGAGTGAGCATGCTAATATGATGTAGCACTGCGGCAAGGAGCACACCATTGTTGCTATGCTGGCTTACCTTAGCCCCACCCTTCAATAACATCTTGATTCCTTTTTTTTCACAGCCCCATGTCCCCCTCAGAACATGTCTGCTATTGTTCAGTGTGATTCAGGGTCTGCGCTGGTGAGTTGGAACCCAACAACGGATGCCAGCCAGTTCATAGTTGAACTTGAATCTGAGAGCACAGGAGCGATTTTCTCATGCAACAGTACAAACACACAGTGCTCCATCACCCATCTGCCCTGTGGAGAGAGATTCAACCTCACTGTGGTGGCACTGAGAGGCAGCTGTCAGAGTCAAGCGAGCAGTAACCTTTCCATCGCTTCAGGTTGGACACTAACACAAGAATCACCATAATACATTCTCAATCAGATTTCAACAGATTTCTATATCTACCCGACGCAATTCATGTCTGATCTCTTTTCTTTGCAGCTCCATGTATTCCACAGAGGGTCAACGGTACTGTGGACTGTGTCACTAACTCTGCACGGGTTTCATGGGATGTAGCTAATGGCGCAGAGTCTTACGCAGTGCTGGCTGTAGGCGACAGTTACAATTCCACATGTATCAGCTCAAACTCCACTTGTAATGTACCTGACCTAGGCTGTGGAAGGAGTTATACCTTCTATGTCACTGCTTCAAATGCTGCTTGCACAAGCCCGCCCAGCAGCAGCTTCCAGCTGGAGACCGGTAAGTACACCTGTGGTAGACATCTTTATTTGTGACTAAATGTATATCAGTCTTAAAGTATGTAAAAATCTCTCTCTCCAGCACCTTGTGCCTTGTCGTCCATCATGGTGGTGGCTGAATGCCACAGTTCTGTTATCATGGTACAATGGCAGAAAGCTCGGAGTGGAAATTCTCTGTACTTTGCCACAGCAGAGGATCAAAACCATTCCCTCCTTTCCTGCAATAGCTCTGCTTCTTCTTGCAACCTAACCAATGTGCAGTGTGACAAGGAGTACACCATCATCGTAGCTGCTTCATCCAACAAAAACAGCAGCCTCCGCAGCCCAACCTACAAGATCAGAACCGGTACAACCATTTATATCATGCCATTCCCATCCAAAATAAGTATCCCTTTATATCATTCGTCTCAAACTCAATTACTGGAGGGCCACAGCTCTGCAGTTTTGCTCCAACCCTAATCAAACACACCTGATTCAGCTAATCAAGAACTTTAGGATCACTAGAAACTTCCAAACAGATATAATTTAGAGCTGGAGTTAAACTGTGCAGAGCTGTGGCCCTCAGGAAATAATAATTTAAATAATTGTAGCTGCACACTACAGATCAGGGTTGCACAATCCCGCTCATGGAGAGCAACCTTCCTCTGGAGTTTAGTTCAAAACTGCTCTAATACAACTGGAAATCCAAGTTGAAACCTCTGATCTACAGATTTATCCTAGTTAGATTTGCTTTCGCAACATTAATATTCAGGTTATTCTCATGTCTTCCTTTGATCATCTGCAGCACCCTGTCAGCCCTCATCAGTACAGGCCAATGTAGACTGTCAGTCGAAGGGTGTGTTTGTGTCATGGACCCCATCATATGTGGCACAGTCCTACCTGCTTACTGCAGTTGGCAGAAATGGAGACTTGAAGACGTGCAATACCTCGAACAATAACTGCACGCTAACCAATCTGCGTTGCAGCAACACCTATCAAGTATCTGTTTTAGCCAGTAACGAGAACTGCACCAGCTTGCCCAGTGCTAACGTCACCTTCCAAACAGGTAAGAGGACACACATTATTTTCCTTTAACTTCCGTGATCAAAAAATAATACATTCCGTAAATAATTATGTGTTTGTTCTGCAGTGCCATGTCAGCCAGTCAACTTAACTACAACCATGAAGTGTGGGAACAGTAGTAGTGCCTCCTTGTCCTGGGTGGGATGCACAGGGACAGTGTCCTACAAGGGACTTGCACAGTCAGAAACGGGCGCAACAATCTACTGTGAAACCACCAACACGTCCTGTGTTCTGGAGGGCTTAGTGTGTGGCACCGTGTACAACTTTACAGTGCAGGCAACTAGTGGCTTATGCAACAGTTCGAGTGAAACGCAAACTAAGGGAGCAGGTACAACAATCATGTGCTTTATGATCTGCTGGTATTTGACATGTCAGCCAAGGGCTTTTCAAACTATTGTTTTTGGAGCGGAGTCTGTTTGAGAACAACATTTGATTAAATATATCAGCATGTTTTCTGTACTTGTTTGAAAAAAGAACCACATATCAATTTGCTTGAAAATGAAGGTGTAGAGAACAGATCTAGTTCACTTTCGTAGGGTTGTACTGATAAAGATCATCCACAAGAAGAGCTAAAAGTAAGTTTCGGCAAGTGGCTGTCAATTTGGTTAGTAGCTAATTGCATTAACAATGTGTCTACAAAGAAGATATAACATGAAAAAGGACCTCTAGAAGAAAAGAATGAAATATTGGTTTATACCAACCATGAAACCCTAACAAGTACCTGTAGCTTTCTCTGTGTCTTCAGGGTTAATAGAAAGCTACAGGAACTTACAATTTTACAGTTTAAATGCAGTTTAGTAAATCAGTAAGATTTCTCCATCCATGCGTTGCATGCTGACAAATCCATTCTGAAATCAGATATTCATGACATTTTGGTTCTACTTCTTTTGGATCCTCACTTGGAAAGCAGGTTTCAAGTCTTGTTCACCTCTTTCCTTCAGCTCCCTGCCCTCCAGCTGGATTGAAGGTTGTCCCTCGTACAGTAGTAAATGATACTCAGATCTTGAGGGCGTCTTGGTGCACTGTGAAATGTCCTAATTCAGAATACCTCCTGGCACTCACGGGCAGCATTCAGGGGAACAACCAAACTCTCTTTGACCTTGCCTCCTATTGGACAAGTCGCACATTCTTTGAGGTGCCTCTCCCTTGTAGCTCCACCTACAGCGCAACCATCAGTGCGAGGAACTCTGCCGCCACAAGCGACAAGTCCACTGCAGTCACTGGAACCACAGGTGCACAATGTTCAGTCACCACACAACTATCTTCTATAGGTGATGCATAAAATGCAAAAACATCCATAACTCAACCGTTCGTATGTTTCCTTCCCCTAGTACCTTGTGCTCCTCTAAGTGTGACGTTCTCTGCATCTTCGGGGGTAGTGGCATGGAGCGAGTCTCTATTTGCCACGAATTACACCGTGTATGGGGTTACATCCTCTGGTAGAACAAAACTCTGCATGACCTCACAGCTCCTCTGCTCTGTCACCAATTTCAACAGTGGTTACATTGTCGTAACTGCAAAAAACACTGCTGGGGAGAGTGAAGGCTCAGTGCCTGTTGCAGGTAAATACGTAATTTTAGAGAACAAGATTCATACACCAGATCAGTGGTAAACAGGTTTGTCAGTATATGTCTTGCTTTTGTCACCTTTGACCTTGTCCAATCTTTTTCAGTGACCGCAGGTCGCAGAAGGAGGTGAGACCTGCCACAAATTGAGAAAGGTGAGTTGATGCTCAACAGCAGAAAATAAACAAGTTATGAAAATTCATGAGTTCTTTTTTCATCAATTCTCAACATGGAGAAATATACAAAAACCCTACAATTCTGCATAATGATCGCTTTTAAAAAGTCATCACCAACAGCTGCTTTTCATCTTGAAAACATATTTCCAAATCACATAGATATTAAGTATTGAAATGGTTTCCATTATTAACCCTCGACTCTCTCTACACTAGGCCTGACCTACCCAGAGTAAATGCTTGTATCTCATCGCACTCAAACTCTTGCCTGTGAGAATTCCTGCACTAATCTAAGAATTCTTGATACTGATATTTATCTTTTGCATGTTACATGTAGTCTGGTTCAAGGTTCACTTTAAAAATAAAAAAAAAAATAAACCAATATTTAAGGGTGGAATAGGTTGGCTGGGTAAAAGATTAACATTTCTTTTCAAATGTTCTCCAAACATCTGTTTCTGGCTGTAAGATTTACTTTCATGCAATGAGAAATATTTAAAAAAAAATGTCTTATGTATTCCCATGTTTTTGTATATGAATTATATTAAATACAAAGAGCATTTCTCCATGTGATCAGTCTTATAAATTATGACATGTAAAGCACATGTAAAATAAATTAACCATACACAAAACACCTGCTGTTCTTATAAAATGAATATTCTTACAAGGAACTGACAAGTACACAACAGTGAACAATTCAAAGCAAAACATCACTGTAAAGACTGGATTTACCATCTTTGAGTAAATTTACTAATCCCATGAACCAACTATGAACTGTATTGCCTACAGAGAGCTTTTTTTTTTTTTTTACTCAATACTTGTACAATTTGACCGGTTAAATTAGGTCAGTGCTTCATGGGAATGGGTAGCCACTATGAAGAAAATTAAATTTTTTACTTGCACCAAAAAGTCTTCCACAGTGACATCAAAAATATACAACTGAGCAACTGTGTTTCATACAAGAATTTTATTAGAAAACGAGATGCAGAGCAATGAAACAGCACGATGTCCGCACAGCTTTCAACAGCATGTGCCACTCAACTCAACTCTTGTGGTAGCTCTGTTAAAATTTAAAACATTCTCTGAACTCTATGTACAAAGCCATTCATGAAAATCCAGAAAACAAATTGGGAGTGAAAGGGTATTTTAAAAAAAGATTTAAAATGCCATTTTCAGTTTGGACATCTATAATGGGCAACTGAGAGAAATGACATTTTTTGATATCTACACAAGTGACAATTAATGCAGAAAAAAAAAAAAAAAACAGGCTTTTCCATATGCTTACTTCAACACAAGTGGTGCACAAGAGGATTAAAGAAAGACATGAATTAATAAGAGTGGGACTGGAATAAAGGTACAGGGGGAATTTGAGAGAGAGGAGGAGAGGGAGAATCAGACAGACTTGGCATCAGGGAGACTCCGCTCGAACACTGTTTGTTCTTTCTCCTGCTTCAGGACTGGGACGCTCTTGTTTTACATGTTCTCGTCCATTGCTGGATTCTCGACGGTGTGAGCGCTCTTTGCTCCGACTGCGTTTGTGTGAGCGTTCCTTACTATGGCTGCGTTCCCGTTTCCTGTTCCTCTCCTCCCCTGCTTCCTGCCTGCTCCTGCTGCCCGAGCGGGAGCGTTTCTTGCTAGATCGTTCAGTTTTGTGTTTCCTGTCTCTGCTTCTGCTCCTTGACCGTTTACTTCTCTTTTCTTCCCTGTGCTTTCTATCCTCCTTGTCTTCCTTATGCCTCCTCTCTTCCCCCTCTCCTTTACTCCTCTTGTCTTTGGATCTCTCCCGATCTTTATGGTGCTCTCTGTCTTTCCTGCGACTACGTTCTCTCTCACTTTCTGCCTCCCTCTCTTTTTCCCTGTCTTTCCTCTCATTCCGCTTCTCTCGACTGGCGCTGCGACTTCGGCGTCGTTCCCTGCTGCGACTGCGTCGGCGTTCTGTGATTCGGTCTGGTGTTCTGGAGCGTCTTCTATCTCTGTCTCTCTCCCTGTCCCTGTCCCTCTCTCTGTCTCTATCCCGGTCCTTTCCCTCCCGTTCCTTGCGCTGCCGATCTCGTTCTCTCTCCAGTTCACGGTCGAAGCTGGCACCTTGTTTTTCTCTGTGATGGCTGCGACTCCGTGAACGATTCTGGGATTTCCTAGGACTGGGGCTTTTCCTAGGTGTCCTGAAAACACACAAATAAAAATATTAAAATGCAGCACATACATATACAATTACAAGAAATGACAAGGGCCACATTGTATAAAAAACTGAAGAAGAAAAATTTAAATGTTATTATCTTGTAAAACATACCCCAGTATTTGTTTTAATCATGAAGTAATTCTGGCTAGTCTTAAATAGTTCATTCAAAGTGGTTGGGGATTGTTTAAATAAGCTTAAGTTTAAAAAGCTGCCTTCTTACATCACCAATAACCTCATCCCATCCCACCCACCCACACACACACACACAATGATGGTACCTGGAATGGCGCCTATCTCCATGCCTTCCTGAATCAGCTGCTGCTGGCTCCTCTTCTTCCGGCTCCTCTTTTTGTGGAGGTTTACGTGGTCGGCTCTTCATGTGCTGGTCGATTGCTTTCTGCACAGGAACAGGTATACGTGGGAACAACGTTGAGAACCATTCCAGCTTGGTCAGGAAGGAGCGGAGCATCTCTCCGATCGTCATTACACATCCCCCTCCAGCCTTCACGTCCAACTCCTGACCACAGACACAAAGAGGAGGAAAACGATTAACACTACAATCACAAACATCACACTCAGACATGCGCTAAATCGCACGAGCTCTTGTATACATGTTAAGGCTAATAATTAAACCATATGCTATCCTGAATAAAATGCTTCATTTGTGATGACCAAATACTGAGTCTTCACCTCTGCTCTCACCTGACTTAATATTCAGTACTTACAGGTGCACAAAGTAATTTTGTTGTAATAATCTGCATATACAAAAAGAATACCATCATTTAAATACCTTTCTCATTAGCTACAAAAGGTGCCATTTCATAATGGATCTTTAGAGCACCTTTAACGTAAGTGGAAATCTTAGACTACATTTACTATATTATATTGATTTTAAATAGATCAAAACACTGCATGACTTCAAAATAATTAGCTTCCACAATGTCTCTTACTATGCAATGACTCAAAATAGGTGCGATGCAGAGGAGGTCGTAGGTCAGCTGACATATATATGCTGTACCGGTGCGTGTGAAGGGGTGGAGTGGGTGGGTGAGCTTGTCTAACTGCACTCACGAACGCCAGCCAAGAGTGTGGAGCACACCCTATATCCAATCCACCCGCATCACAAGGGCCATCTGGGAGAGAGAACAGGGCAGTCAGCCAGAGACACACATAACCACCACCTAAGGTGCTGACCACTACCACGCCTGGCAGCAATTTCTGCTCAAAGCAAATTAGATCTCCTTTTCTGGACTAGTTTTAAA
Organism: Puntigrus tetrazona; assembly: GCF_018831695.1. Lineage (NCBI taxonomy): Eukaryota > Metazoa > Chordata > Actinopteri > Cypriniformes > Cyprinidae > Puntigrus > Puntigrus tetrazona. Next base: position 21,914,504 of record NC_056700.1, read on the forward strand.
ATGGATAATACATTACCAACTCCTTTACAGGTGAGAGTGGGCGTGCAGGAGCACAAGAGATGAGCCAGCACCCAGTAATGGATATCTGATACTTACGGTCAAATATAAATGTCTATGAATCACGGAGGCATGCTGCCATATACACACTTATCTTGGCTAAGAGAATACTGCATGCAACTTACGATTTAACCATAGGGAAATCGCCAAGGAACTTCTAAACTCAAAAGGACCATTGCTAAGGTGCTGATCTCTGAACACTAGTCATCTAAAGACTTGGGTAAACTTGCCAACACACACACAGCTGTAAATATGTATCTCAGGAGGAACATTAAGCCAAATGAGGTCAAAGGTTGAAGGACAGCAATGTGCATCACAAGCAGCATTTGGCCTAAAGCTTACTGGTTACAACTGGGTTACGTTAGAGTTAAAAGAGAGAGATGAAGGCATTACCCGTGGTGACATACCTCCTCGTCGTCAAGGAACTCATCATACCAGTCAATCAAGTCAGGAGGAGGTTGAGTATACCTACGACACATTAGATTTGGCATTATAAATGTGTATTCATCGAAACCAAAAAATACAAATCATCCAAACAATGTGGCATGTTACTTGACCTAAATATTTATTAAATTACCATCTCGTATAAAGCTTTTGGACGCATCTGCTCTACATACTCATATTCCTTTGCTAAATTCAATGCTAGAATTTGATAATTCAAAGTAGTTGATCTCCATGAACTTATGTTACAAACCAAACATGTGAAGTGTTCTGAATCATACCTGATGTACATGAAGCCCAGTGACCTGATATAGGGCGAATCTGTGTGAGTGATGAGACCCATCACTTGTTTGCGGGTCAATTTCAGTGTAAATAGCTTATACAGCAGGCAAAACGCAGTGGACACGATGCCACCTGTCCCGACTCCTCGAACCTGCAAGACAAACATCATAAATCCTACAGCTAAACTTATTTCCTGCTTAAGTAAACCTCTCCCTTGATTTAATCAAAATGACAAAGAGGATGGGAGGATTAAGTCGAGGAGGTCTCAAGGCACGTACTTCTACTTACCCCTCCGCACATTCCCGTCTGCCCCGCAGTCTTCCTGCTGCCCTTTTCCCATGGCTCCATATGGGTGACCTGAGAAGGAAACAGACCATTGGATTAGAGAAAAAAAAAATACAACTCAATCAGGATCTACCCTTCATTCAAACCTAGACTCTACCACTTCCTGATAATATGCTACTACTTACAGCTAATAGTTTAGAATCATAAGAGTAGGAAAGGAGTTGACCCTGTACCACAAAACCAGTTGCAAGGGTTTATTTGTAGCAATAGCCAGAAATACAATGTATTGATTTTTTCTTTTACATCGAAAATCATTAGGATGATAAGTGAATATCATATTTCATAAAGATATTTCGCACATTCTCTTACCTTAAATATATCAAACATAAATTTTTGCTTAGTGTTATTAAAGGTGATTCTCTGCACCCTATAGATTCCATATTTTCTAATAGCTGTATCTTTTGTCCCATCCTAACATCAATGGGAAGCTTACAGATGATGACGCTTTTGGAAACCGTATAACTCTCAATTAAGAGAAAGACAAGTTTTGTGGTCTAGAGTCACATTTCTCCAGCTAAACACAAAAACACTGACTAATCTGAATATATACCATTTGTCAAACGAAATACATGCATAGCACTCATAAAAACGGCCTGATTTTCCATATATTAAAAGCTAACGTGATTAAAGCCGTCATTCTGTATGTAGTACACTCAACACTTTCTACAATCTACTAAATTAAACCCAACGTTTGGGTGAGATAATGATTACAAAAGTTTAATTTTTGAGGTAACTAATCAATCATACTGGTATATTTTCAGTAGCTGGCTCACTTAGCCTCACATTGGAGACGATTTTTAAAATATATATAAATCAACTATAAGCATAACAGAAAAACTGCAGATTATTTAAAAATTTTCTGCCATTTACTTAGCTAATGGTGACTAAAGAGGTCGTTCACTTTCTAGTACTTAACGTATAGTACTAAACTAGCTTAATATTAAAGGTTTGGACCAACGCGTGAGTACGTTAATGATAACAGGTTTCATTTTTTAGGTATATATTTTTTTTTACCTAGCTAGCATAATTAGCCTCCATGGATTAACACGGCCTAGTTCAAGAACGCTACACTTTAAACAAAAGACTATTACTTAACAATTATTTAAGCCTAACGGGAAAAAAATAACAATCAAGAAGCAATGCTCAAAACGCCAATGTAACACAAATGAGAAAACCGCGGGCTTTACGCTCATCGGCCCGGGCTCATTTCGCCACCTTGAAGTATATCTCGTCCACCACCTCGTGGTACGTCTTGAGCTCGTACAGCTGGACCTTGAAGTAGGGCGACGAAAGGACATTTGTCAGGATCATGGGGTTGAGGTTCATAGTCTTCTCGTTGCCCCATAACGGCAAGACGTTACCGTGTTTCCCGCCGGCCGGTTTGCTCACGGCCTGCTGCTGTTGTTGCTGCTGACTAACCGCCATGGCAGTTCCTTCACAACGCCATTAAACTACTAAACCAAAGAAAACGACCGTTGCCCTAAACAAACACAGCGGCAACGCGTTCAACAAGGTGCGTGAGTGACGGACCGACGTCTCTTAATTCATTCGAATTAGATTTTGGATCGTTTGATCGTGTTCTCTGCGATTAGAAGACGCACGCGAAGCGTTCAGCTAACGTTACGCCGAGTTGAGGACAAGATGGCGCACGGAAGAGGGGAGGCGGAAAGGGACGCAAGGCTGGGGTTGCCAAGTTGACACATTAAAATGCTTATTCTATCCTTAGAAAGAAGACATTGTGGAAATCCTTTAGAAAGTGCTTGTACAAATGCATTTTGTTTTAAAAATCATTAATAATATCTGAAAATAAACACATCTGGGTTCGTCTACAGGTGGAAAAAAAAGTTAATCGCTCACATCGCTTTGCTTAGGAACATGTTTTATGCAGGACTTGGCAACACTATCCTCCCGCGTGGTTTACAATGGCTTGTATCTGACTGCAGATGTCTTGTACAGTCCATATAAATATTGTCTTCTTTTTTTCCCCATGTGCTCTTGGTGTTGTGTGACTGCATGTTTTTAAGATGTGTTTATTAAGATCATGACATGCATTCTAACTTAACATAATAAATAATATAGGTGTGGCCTAAATTGTGCATCACCAGCTCAATTTTAATGACATTGATTACAGATGTGCAAAGCATAGCAAGTTAACAACAAATTAGAAATAAAGAATCAAATACTTAAATTATATACGTTTGTTTTTTAATACAAAATGTATTCTTAAAATGCAACAAATTACAGTGAAGCACGTTGCGTGTGTGAATTTTGTCTAAAGTTATTTACGTATATACTTCATGACCTTAAGAATTTAAAACATCAGATACGTTTAATAAAACTTTATTTATTTGACTTTTTTCTATGACAAATTTAGGAAATTAAACTTTCCTTATATAAATTTTCCTTATATATATTCTTAAAAGTACTGTAATCTGCAATATGAAATTCGATAAATAGCCCTTGTTATTAGCCTTTAAAATCTGCATGTTCTTTCAAACACATTTATGTAGTAATAAACCTACATAAATATCCCACATTTACAAGCCCCTTTCTAAAAACCACAACATCCTGGCTCAGGTCATCTCCAGCTCTCCTTAGCTGAAAGGAATGCCTGTAAAATGAATTTGGATCATGCCATTTTTAAAGTCAGTTACTTGCAGCGACGATCCATGTGCAACTTGTGGTTGAATTTTGTTTATGACGACAAAACGCTGACAGCACTAAACTGGGATCTTAAAAATGGACTCGTTTGTGGGTCACTTTCCCTTTGTGCTCAAACAACAGCCACCTACAGACCATTTTAGAGGTCACCCCTTTACTGTATATTTACACAGTTCTTTTAAATCAAAACATCTGTAACATTAATTCAATTTATTATTATTTTGAAATGATTATTTTTTTTTAAATTAGCAGCATCCAACCAAGGGAATATCAGACAATCCAAAGTGCGTCAGTCCGTGTCAGTGGATTTATAAAACCTTTTTATAAAAAGAAAATAGTCCTGAATCTGTAACACGTCTTTTCAGTTCCACCAGTGTTTTTCTTTTATAAGTATCTGTGAGAACTATAACCATCCATTTTAGGTAAAAGTACACCAATCAAGTGTTTCTTGTTACTTGGAGCTAATGCAAAGCTTCTGTCAGAGCTTTTTCCACTAGGGGGAGCAATGATTCCACAAACTCCCAGAGCCCATGAATGTGTCAGCGGCCCAGTATAGAACTGCTACTTGTGATCGAAGACAACTGCTGCCCTCTTGTTTGACACAGGATATTACATCACCTTCCCCCACGGACGTTCAGTCTAGCGTTTTATAACCACCTGTTCAAAAGCTCCTGCACCAACCCTGAATGATGGAAAGAGAGAGACAGTGGGCATTATATTACATTACATTACATTATATTACATTACCACAGCAATTTTAACATATTGTCAGAGCTCATGTAACGTAATACCTCCCTGTAATCTGCTTCTTATAATGCAAAGCACAATGACCATGTCTCACACAAGGACGGCGTGAACGGACAGGGCCAGTCGTTGTGACCTTGCGGCAGGGAAAGTTACATAATGCATCTCACCTGGTGTGCTGAGAGCCCAGTGCAGTGCTGCCTCCTGGACCCACAAACAGTCGCAGACCCTCTTCTGCAACACACATGCATATTAGGATTATTATATTATTCAATCAGTGTAAAGGCTTAAGGGAAAAAAATACAAAATCTATACTGTGAAATATTACAATTTAAAAACAACCGTTTCTTATTTTCATATACTTTAAAATGTGATTTATTCCTGTGATACAAAGCTGAATTTTTACTTAGCTTTTTTCTTCAGTTTTCGGTGTCACATGATTTGATTAAATACTCTACAAATACTGAATGATACTGTACTGTGAAATGCAGTGTATATTAAACTGTCAAAATGATAATAAATAGTAACAATATTTTAAATTATTCATGTCAATCTCAGTGCTTTTACTTAGTACTCGCTACGTTTTAATTTGTTAACATTAAATGCGTGCACTGTGAATAAACAAACAATGGAAAATTCGATTTGAATTATTTTTTAAATTAAATTAAGATTAATAAATGCTTTAGAAAATATATGGATGATTATTAGTTCATCTTAGCTAACACGTTTACATTTCAATGTTAAAAAAAACCTGTACAATTTTACTTATAGGGTGTAATTTTTAACATTAAAAAGTTAAAGCGTTAACTAACATGACTTAAGATGTTACAAAAGATGTTGTGGCAACTAAATTTCAAACTGCTGTCTCTGAGGTCTACGCATGAGTCAGAGAGAAAAAGAGAGAGAGAGACAGGAAGAGGGGAAAATTTAACCATCTGTTTGTTTGAGACGGTAGTAACCATAGTAAAACCCAACTCAGAATTTCCTTATCCAGAGTGTGTGTCTCGTGAATGCGTTGAGTGCCAGCTATAGGAGAGTGGAAAACAGTGTGCTGTGAACGTGTGTGTGAGCTGGTCACATACCATGTGTTTCCATGCGTGTGCATCTATTGGCTGTTGATCGCAGCCTGGTGTTACGGGCATGGAAATTACGTTTAAATTTAAACTTGTTTTCAGAGAGGTTGCTATTCAAAATAAACTTGTAGAAGCATATGTCATAATATGCGTGCATACCTTTCCATGCTGATTTATGATGTAGTCCTGGTAGATTTTTAACAATACCTACTTATGAATATATATGCTAGTCAATTAGTTTGAAGCACAACAAAAATTGTAATTTATTTTTCCATGATCATTTTTCATCCCCTCTTTGACACTTAAAAATAAACAGGTTGTTTTGCTACTATGTGCAGTCTGGACACATTAAATTAATCAAAAATGACACTAAATGACATTTATATTATTATATATTTCTGTTTTATATTTTCATTATATAATAATAAATAATAGAGAAATATGCATTATTTCTTGTAAGCATGCGTCTTATTCTTATAGATAATAAGCAATTATAATAATTAATGAGCACCAAATCAGCATATTAGCTGACAAAATCATGCGACATGAACACTGACAATGATACTGAAAATTCAGCTTTACCATCACAGGAATAAATTCCATAAAACAGTTATTTTAAAGTGTAAATAGCTCACTATCGTTACTGCATTTTTGATCTAGTAAATGCAGCCATGATGAGGATAAGAGACTTCTATCAAACATATCCAATCAATCTTGCAAACCCCAAATTTTTAAATAATAGTGTCTTCATAATGCATCCAGCTGTGCTATTTTAAGAGAGCAATGATACAGCTTTTTAAACATCTGGAGTGTAAATGCTGCATGCATCAAGGTGCTTTCTAGTAGTACCTTCATTACTGGAGTCCAGTATGCTGTGGCTGAAGTCTTGGCCCTGTAGGATCGTCTCGATGATATCATCTGCATCCACTCTGGTAGCATCCACTCGCTTTAGCTGAGACTCAACCGAATCCTGTTTAACAGGGTGCCTGAAATACAAACACACACAAGAAACACGAGACTTCACTGAAAGATTCTTCTACAAACACATTTTGCAGGAAGAGCTAAAGCAAACTTGTTTAAACCTGCTGGCTGTGAGCCCACTGTGGGACGGAGTAATCAAGTGCTGGGGTAAAGGTGTGCGGGACTCTCTGTCCTCGCTGGGCTCTGGTAGGCTGCCAATCCCAGTGGAGGTACTGCCCACAGACAAGTTCCTCCTATGAGAGAGCTCCGTCAGGCTGGAGGAGCGCGAATGACCAGTGCTGTAGCCTGCAAGATTGTCCGGACCAATCAATATTATGAAACTGTATTCTACACAGGGTCACATAGATCAAAAAGATAATTGAAAATCAAAACATTTGGTCTGAATGAACAGACCGGAAAACTTGGACAGCTGGCTGGCGTAACTGGCTGTTCTTGAGTGACCACACTTTCCCAGTTCATCTGGAACAGAACCATGACTGAAGCCACTTTTTCCTAGGTTTTCTAAAATAAAAAAAAAATAAAAATAAAATCAGTGGATTGTTACCATCACGGTAAATTTAGGATGCAAAATGCAAAGCAGACTTTACTAGGTCTTTAAGAACATTAAATATACCACAGTAGCATTAAAGCCTGGAAAAATAAATAAATATATATATATATATATAAATATATATATATATATATATATATATATATATATATATATATATATATATATATATATATATATATATATATATATATATATATATATATATATATATATATATATATATATATATATATATATATATATATATTTTTTAAATATTCAAAATGTAATAATAATAATAACTATAATAATAATCCACAAAATATGACTTGTATTTTTGATCAAATAGCTGCTTTTTTTGTGTGTGAGGATTGTGGGGGTACCTGTACAGATTTGAGTTGTACTCTGCGTCTCTCCTCTTCTGTCCTCATGCAGACATGTCTCTGTTTCTCCTGGAAAACCAATGGTCATTGCAGTGGAGGGAGGCCTGGAAGAGTCCATTAAAATCTCCATTAAAAACATAAACATGCATCAAAAACATCGAAAAATAAGACGTTGCATGTACAAAATCACATATTGAGCTATTAATAACTTAAACAGCAACTTAAATATTGTTAGAAAACTATACTGAAGAAAGAAGACTATACTAGAAAAGGAATAAAACACAGATTTCAGGGATATTAATCCATAAAGTACTAATCTGTCATTTCGTTTTAGTGCCTCTGACATAAAACTATGACGCACCAGTCAGAGCTAAAAGCACCCGAGGCGCAGTATGAGCACTCCCACACGCACACAAACACCCAGATAACACAAACGCACACTCACAGGGAAACACCACCAAACACTTTGATTTACGAGAGCCCGTGGCTATTTTTGACCACCATCCACAGCGAAGCAAAGTTACGACTTTCACTAGAGCACGATTCATACGTCCGTGACGACAGAAGTGAGACACGCACCTCTTCGTGGAGGTTTATTTGTCATTCTTTCAGTTGCTAATCCACTGTCAGAACAATTTAAGTGTCCTTTTAATAGCAGATTGTGTGCCAGCTCGCTTACATAACAGGAAGCACACCTTTCAGTGTTTCTGAGTGATTAATATTACCCCCCTCTAAATGTCAGTATAAATGTCAACTATTTCAACGTGCATGCAAACCCTTCCACACAATTTCTCCAATATTCTAGAAGCACTAGTGCTTTAAGACCTACATATAGAGATAAGGCAGTGAAAAATCTTCACAAAATCCCTCTAAATAAATGTTTTAATGTTAATTATTATAATAAACAAACCTACATGTTTTTCATTATTGTGCTACTCAGTACTCATCATTCAGCAACCATTCTACTATGCTGATTTTGCGGCTTTTTTGTATCTGCATTTATTATTATAGCCTTAATATTTTTATGCATTTTTATTAAGCATGAATTCCAACATAAATCTTACTGCAACTTTAGAATGGTCGTTACTACTAGAAAAAAAGACACCTCAGTGTCTGGCTGTCACCTCTGTTTGACTAAACATCACCAGGAAGTGGTTCAACCAGGCTTCCTGTGTTCTTGCAGTCCTAGACATTGGTGTTAGAAAAATACTGGCACACGCACTCTGGCGCAACCGCATAGACACGCAACCAAATACAAAGTCATCGCAGTAGCTGCATCTGCTATTGTCACACAGTTTCAAGGTTATTCTGAGCCAGTGCGGTCTTACTGTATCACTTGTTATACTTAAATAAACCAGGCTGTCCCATGCCCGAGACTGGTCTTTTCAGAAGGAGGCAGATTTGAACATGAGATTCAAACTTTTACAAATCTATTAGAAATAAAGGCATAACTTACGTTTTAAAGCAAGGATCACCTGACATTAGCTGCATACTGATTATCACCTGGAGAAAGAGAGAGAGAGGTGGTGAGTAGTTACATAAACATACAGTATGAGATGCGGCACACTGATTATTTCATTAATACCCTAGAAAACATTAAATGCATCAGATACTAGAAAATTGGATATAATCATTGCCTTTAACATATGATGAGCCGCTATAAAATTTAAAGCTACTGTAATAATAGCCAATAAATGCATAATATACACATAAATCAACATAAATATATTTTAAAAGGTTGACACTTTTCAACAATTTTATAATAGATACACATTTTTATTTTGTTTAAAGTTACTAAAAAGGTTCTCAAAAGGTTGCTAAATATTTAATATTTTGAAGGTATTCACATATTGATTATATTAATATTGTTAAATGATGATGATTGTTATTAATTATATCACATGTAATAATAGTACCATTGTTGCTATTTATCAGCAAACCCTTAAAAAAAACTAATACTATTATGTGTAATAGTCTCAAAGAGAAGAATAAAAAATATTATTAATTTTTACAAAGTTTACTATTTTTACTAATATTATTAATAATAGTAATGTTTTTTGATAATATTTATTTTATAATTAATTAATAATATTCATCATTTATAAATAATAATAATAATAATAATAATAATAATCACTTTAATTATAAGAACCATTGTTGGGTGTTATTTTTTTTTATTATCTGCAAACCCAATATTAAAGAATAAATTTGAATATTTGAGAAAAACAAAAAATGTAATGCATCACATGACTTCAAATAAATGTACAAATATGGCAACACATCTGTGTCCAAATGTTAATGGACTGCAGTGATTCAAGTTAAAATGGTCTGGTCATGCATGTGGCTCTCTACAGCTATAAATGTGCCGGCCTGTGGAATTCTGGGTGCTCTGTGAATAGCTCCAGGCGGAGGTGGAAGGATACAGCCCTGTGGAATTCTGGGGTGCTGTGAACAGCTTTAGGCGTAGGTGGGGGTTGTGGATCGGAGCGCGACACAGGCTGAAACACGCCACACATAAACTTCATGAAGCAGAACATGAAGTAACACAACACCGCACACAATCTGCAGGGACACGCCCCTCATCCGTACCCTAGCAACCGCATGTTTATGAAAAAAATAAACGAAAGAATACAATACAATCTCAAGACGAAAGGGACAACCGGGCATCTATATTATAAAATCTTCTGATATGTGTGCGTGTCTGTGTACCTTCAGTATAGAGTTGTCCTGACGTGTGTTTTTGGTGTTGTATCCCTCCAATAGGCAGCGCCGTGTGGTGCTTCCTGAACCGGCAAACTCTGCCAAGTTTAAATCAGCAAAGCCAAGCTGTGTTTGACACACACATCATATCAGCACCAGCGATCCGACAGAAAAAAAGTCTTCATAATCCACAGATAAACTGAGCTTACCTTTGCAAATGTCTTCCCACCTTTGAGCTCCTACATAAAAGAAAAAAAACACAACCAGTTTTTAACACCTCTCATTTACCCGACTACATTTATACAGAAACATATAATATATAATAACATATAATAACTGCTTAGAGCCAAATTTAAGAGGATGTTCAGTGATGGGGGTAAAGCATTACACGAGTTACATAATCAGATCACTTTTTTTATAGCATGGATATAAAATAGCAAGGATAGCATTATTAGTTACTTTTTCTTATCTTTGCTACTGTCCTCCAGTGATTCAATTCATCCATACTAAGCCAAAATGACACATTCGAGTAATTTTTGTCATTGCTGAATATTCATATTCTTCATGCAATTTGTATGAGCCGAGTTCTCTACCGACCAGACGTGAATTAACATTTCCTTCAGACTGAGGCGTATTTATTTCACTGTAGCTGTGAAAGGGCTTTTGCAATTGTAAAACAAAAATTGGCAAAATAAACATGCAACTCTTAAAAAGTAACATAACGCTACCTTCCATAAGTAACACAAAAGTAGCTTTTTTAAAGTAGCTTTTCCCAACGCTGCAGATGGTGAATCATACCTTTCTTACGGATATCCGGAAAACACACGGATCCAACACCCCTGTCCCTGCATTAGCGCTCATCTTACATAAGAAGGAGAATCTTTTTTTCCATTTCACGCAATTCACCAGAACTGGCTCTCTGTGGAGGACACGACGGGAAAGATAATGCAGGACAGACATGCATATAAATTTATGTAACTTAAACAGGCCGAAAGATTAAATGACAGACAGACATGAAAACTGAATACAGCGTTTAACGTCTTTGTCTCAATGCACAAGGACATCTGTATAAGTGCAATCATTATTGTTATTGTTACTGTTAGCGACTAAGCATTTGTGAAGGGAGATTTGAACGAGAAGGCACAGTACAGTAACATCTACAGGGAGAGGATTGGTTTGCCACAATGTCATCCTATTTATTCTAGTTGTGAAATACTGTGCATTCTTTGATGAGTATGTCTGCTTCCTGCAGCGGTTTTTCACCAATTTTGTAATTGTTCTTCCTGAAAACAAAGCAACACTAATGCCAAACTTGGGCTGTAAGGCTGATGATACACTTTTGGAGCAATTTTTGCCTGGCAACTTATTTTGAGCAATGTTGCTTGAGCACTTTTCAACTGAAAATGGGTAATCTGGATAATTTAGATAAGTCTTAGGCTCTGTGTCTCACCTAGTTGACAGTTTATGGCAACATTTCCTAAAGTTGGCCAGCAGCATCGCTCAAAAAGCAGCCCTGTGTATCGCCAGCCTTACTGTTCATGAAGAGGGGCGTCTGGAATTCCGACAGATATGGAAGGCAACCGTTTCGTAAAATGCACACTACTGTACTGCTGCCACAACAAGCCCGGCCTCGACGGTTAGAGGAAGGAAAGCGTTTGCTAATCAGACACTGCCCGTTTTTGCAGACCTGTTGAGCAGAACACCCCCCCTCCTCGTTTACCGCCTTCCAAAACACGGGTCCCTTTGCAACGAAATTATCTGCAATGTTTCCTAAAAATGTCAGTTCAGATTTAAGCGTGTCTAGGTTAACTGAGCTGATACAAAAAGAGAGATTTTTCTGATCTAAAAGCCTTTGATCATCTCGAACTCATTCAACATTAATCAGACAGTCTAATGAAATAAATATATTATTTAAAATATTATACACAACGTTCTTGGTCACTTATACAATACATTCAGCGACAGCAAGATATTTATTATTTAACATTGGGTCACTTCAATATTAAATGACCACACACTTGTAATTTGAAAATAAATAAATAAATCAATAAAAATAATTAATAATAATCAGGGTTATGTTCTACGTCAAGTTGGTCTCACCTCGAAGACTCATCTGAAAATCCTCCGTCTGTCAGCCGAGCCTTGCAGAACAGAACTCCGTTCACGTAAGGAACAGATGACAGCTCCTCCAGCTCCACATCAACTTTAAACTTGAACCTCTTCTTTTTCATCATGATGAAAGCCATTTAAAGGCGAAGGACGACAGGTTAGCTGTTATACTCCACGAATGGGAGTTCAGGAGAAGAGCCCGAACGCTTTGACGCGCCTCAACGGTGTTTGAGTCTGTGCGTGCGCGTGTGCTGGACTGTAGTTTTTTAAACGCTGCTGCGTGAACTGCGTTGAACCGACAACCGACTACACTTTAAAATAAAAGTCCATCCAAAATATTCCAGTAAAACAGAATACTATAACAGCAATCGTTTATGAGAGTAATGGAATCTAAATTAATTTCCGTTTTTTTTATTTATCTTATTTTAATTGGTCTATTTTGTAGCTTGTGTGGCTAATATAATATAATATAATATAATATATAATATAATATAATATAATATAATATAGGAGAATATGTAGCTCGAGGAGGTAAAACGCCTCAATTTGATTTAGAGGCCGTGTTTTATACAATAAAAAACAACGAAACATATTAGATGCATATAATTTCGTAAAATAATATAATTGTTTTAGAATATAAGAATACTCATATTTATGTACGTACGTCGAAATTGAACAGGTATTTTTGCATACATTTGTATTCAGCCATTTTTAGAAACATAAACACCCCAAAAGGAGTTTTGTGGTCGAGTCTCAAACGTCAGTAAAATTAAAAATAAATAAAAATAATTAGAAAAAAAGTGGTCTTGGAGGACCCCTACTGGTCGATGCTGTAACAATTTTACGTGAATGAAACGATAAAAGGGAAACAAACAACTGAAGGTAAAGGTTGAAAGGACAGAATTTCATACTAGGTATATTTTACATTCGCATTACATTTAGTAATTTAGGACTTTATTCAAGGCGACTTACAAATGAGGACAATGGAAGCAATCAAAATCAACAAAAAAAAAAAACGAAACGCAATTAAACACTACAGAATCTTAAAGAGACTTTCTACGCAACTGCTATAACAAGTCTCTGTTAGCTAACGCAATACATGGAGAATGTTTTTTATTATATAATACATAAATAAAGCAAAACAGATACAATTAGAATAAAGCAAGATAGTGTTAATTGCGTAATAAATAAACAGAAAAGAATGTAAATGTGTGTTTCTTTTAAAGAAAGACATGGAACGATAAAAACTATAAGAAATAATACAGCTGATCACATATGACTTAATAGCAGTAAGAATAAGTTGAAGTTGGACTATTATTTGGACCACTGTATTTATGGCCTGTTGTTATATAAATTATAGAACAACACAACACAATATAACACAGAGCAATTAAGAGAAATACACAATACACATTCAGTTTAAAACATGTAAAATGCTGCGTGGAGAATATATAAGATTTGGAAGTTAAGTTTGCATGAATAGGATTTCTATGTTCGTATTATACAGGATTTATTGTTGTGTATTGATTCAGTTTAATTTAAAACGTTGATGACTGAAAAATAAACTTTGAGTGAGCAAACTACGGTCCACCAGAGGGAGACAAATCATCATGAAAGCACAGACCACTAACTAGATTACAGCGTCGTAATTTGACATCGCAAATCAGAATCAGAAATTGCATCAGAAAATGGGCGAATTTAAATTTTAACAACGTATCGATTTTACAGAATTATTAACAGCATTTAGTACAGTGTGGTTCAACATTAAAACACTAACAGTAAAATCCACATCGTAATAGAATACGTATGTAAAAACTAAAATGACTCAACTGCAGCTGCCTTCAAAAACTTTCGTAACCAATCACAATCACCAAAAATAATTAGAAGTTTTTATCAGCCAATCAGAAGCGTTGTTACCTTTTTTCTTCCGCAATAGCCTCGTTAGCGCAGTAGGTAGCGCGTCAGTCTCATAATCTGAAGGTCGTGAGTTCGATCCTCACACGGGGCAGGTTGTGTTTTAACATAAATGTAAAATTAATTGAGGCAGATCTATGCTTTAGCGAATTGTAGACTAACACTACAGTGGCTATTTCGTATAATAATATAATATATAATCATGGCAAAAGTAATCTACTAAAGTGATTATATATATATATATATATATATATATATATATATATATATATATATATATGTATCCAAAGTGTTCTGTTTAAATTTTTTTTTATTATTTTGCAAGTAAACTATATGTAAGATAGTTCCCATTTATTTATATAATCTAACCTATGTATTGTTATCTTTGTCTATGAAGTATACTTTATATGCTTAAATAATGTAAAGGCTTACAGTAGTGTCAGTAAAGCTGTGACAGAGAGAGAGTGTGTGCGTGTGCGTGTGTGAGGGAGAGAGAGAGAGAGAGAGAGAGAGAGAGAGAGAGAGAGAGAGAGAGAGAGAGAGAGAGATTTCTGAATGATTCCACATGCTGAATGAATTCAGTGACACTCTCAGTGAACGGGACGCAGCGGCGCTTTTCCCTTCTCGGTTTGGGAAGGAAGGACTCACTAAAGCCGGTGCAGCATGTGAAAGTCCAGCACAGGCGACTTTCTCCTCTTTTCTTTTTACACATTTCGCAGCCAGTCTCTGACATCAAGCAATTCAACCGCACCGATTTCTCCACTGAAATGCCGTCATGCCACGCGTGAGTGTCAGCTGGATTATTACGGTGCTCGCGGTGGAGCTCGCGACACTGTCCGCCGCGCACGCTCACAGCTGTCACGAGGTGAAAACGGCGTTTCAGGTGCGTCAGATCGGCCAGCTGAAATGGGTGCCGGAAACACCTGCTACAGGTGAGTGTCAAGGCCAATGCGCAGTCTGGCGTCAATCTTGATGAAGGGCGGATTTTTGTAATACTACTGCTGTTTGCTTTGATACTACAGTAAACGGAAAGATGCCTTAAAATGATAACTACACCTTTTATAGTAAAATTATTGGTCCACTTTGTTTGTTTACTTACTTTTACTATAGAGTTTTTGAAGCATCGTTGTCTGTAGTTAATTAGGTGTTTTTTTTGCAGAAACAAGTCTATGGCTATCATGGGTAATCTTTCTCTTGTAGCGTGTTTTAATGATGAAAGGCGAAATTTAAAGGAATAGTACACTCAAAACGAGTTACCCTTAGTAGACTGTGCAAGCTTTAGATGAGTTTGTTTCTTTATTTTCTGGAAAAATAGAGCATTACGACTTGCTTACCAACTGATCCTCTGCTGTGGACGGGTGCCGTCAGACGGAGAGTCCAAGCGGCTGATAAAAGCATCACAATAACACACAAGTCGACGACAGACTGTCATTGCTTGCTTTTGAGTGCAAAAAATAGTTCTTAAACAAGAGCTATTAAACCACGAAGAATAACTTTCAACCTACCTGTAGCTCAAGGGTTGCGTGAACGATTATTTTAGTTGCGCTGCCCGGGGACTCATCCATTTCTAGTGCTGTCAGATTCGTTCCAGTGTGTAACTCTAATTCCAGTGTTACTATTGCATCCTAAAAATTCCCACAGTGTGCTGTTAAAAACCATCAGCTGCTCACTATATTTACTTTCTGGAAACGTTGTCATGTCTCTGCGTGTTTGGCACTGTACTTTTTAAAGCTGAAATGAAGATACAGGATAAACAATACTTGGTTGCATACCTTTATGCAGAACATGATTGTATTGATTCCTAATTAGCATAGCGGGTTAGTCGGGTTGTTCAAATATATTATATAATCAATATTTTTGTGAGCCTACCACTGGAATTTAAAAGTATTATTTAGTATTTATTTAGTTAGTTGTTCCTGACAGCTTCCATTAAGTAGGTGTAACCAGTTCATTGACAGATTATTATATTTTTTTGTGCTGTAAGGGTCTGGATTCTGCACTGTAAATAATATGTCTTGGTAAACTTCAGACAAGGATCGTGTCAGGTTAAGGGAATCAGTGTTGACAGATGTATTCAGCCAGCTGCTTTGACGCATGACTCAGCGAACAGGAGCGAGCCCCGTTGGAATGACACCGGCCCAGCTCACGTGGGTCTAGCGTTCTCACAGTACTTGAACTCAACTCACACACAGGTCCGGTTCTGCTGTTACAGGGGTGTCCATCCTGCTCCTAGAGATCAACCTGTTTAGTAATCAAATACTAATCGTGCACACTTGAACCGCCTCATCGAGGTCTTTGGGGTCACTTGGAAAGGTTACTGGGTCTAAAACACAAGCCATGACTATCTATCTATCTATCTATCTATCTATCTATCTATCTATCTATCTATCTATCTATCTATCTATCTATCTATCTATCTATCTATCTATCTATCTATCTATCTATCTATCTATCGTTCTATCGTTCTATCTATCGTTCTATCTATCTTTCTATCTTTCTGTCATTCTATCGTTCTATTTGTCGTTCTATCTATCGTTCTGTCTACCATTCTATCTGTCATGCTGTCAATTGATCTGTCTGTCTCTTTTATCATTTTGTCTTTCTATACATTGTTCTTCCTGTCATTTTATTTTCCTATGTTCTATCATTTCATCTACCATTCTATCTGTCATTTTATGTTGATCATTCTATCAGTGTTTATCGTTTCATTGTTCTATAGCTTTGCATTATTTTATACCCCTATCTATTGTTGTATCTTTCTGTAATTTATTGTTTTGTATCATTTATCATTCTTTTCATAGTTTTATCTATCACTCTATCGTTCAGTTCATCGTTATGTTTTTGATATTTTTTGTTTTGTCATCCTGTTGTTTTATTGCTTTAGACTCAACATTTCTTTCATTTTTGAAAGATTTCAACTTTCGAATGACAAGAAGACTTTTTTGGGATTTCGGTTATTTAAATTCAGACAAAGCACCTGCTGTACTGGCGAAGTTGAGTTCTTGAAACACCCGTTTTTTGGCTGAGACAGATCTATATTTCTAGTTGAGTTACCAGTTCCTATTCATGGATTGTTGCAGAGCAGTAGTAGTTTTCACAATGGTGCTTATTTGGGTTAGCTAAAAGTTAAATTCTGAGTTGTTTTGGTTGTTTGTGTTTAGTCAGTGAGCTACGACCCTTTTTTTGGGTAAGGTCTAAATGTGCAGAAGAATTCAGAACATGCATAAGTTTTGATGAGCCTATAGACACCCTTTGGTACGATTTCTCCTGTTTATTTGACTGAATGCTGATATGTAGTCTTAGCATAGAAATCGTTCCTCTGGGAACCAAGATCATACCACAGCAAAACCATAATTACAATACATTGCAGGTTAGTGTGGTTTTGCCCTCCTCTTAAGATCATTAAACTCTTTATTTCCTTTTTGTGGTGTGCAGAAAAAGGTTTAAAGAAAGCCAAAGATTAAATAAGTTCTAAATTACTTTTGTTGCAGAAAGACTGGAATTTTCTTTTAACGACTTTCTCCTGTGAGCAGAATCTCAGAACATGGAGCTCTCAGATGAAACTTTGTGAGTTGTTTGTTTTTTAATATTAAAAAGGGTTGTATCACCCAGTCCAAACTTCGAACAACTTGATGTATCTGAAAAGATGGTAATATATTTGTATATGCAGTTTTTGTGGAACATAAAATATAGTTTCAAGAATGCTGGGGTCCAAACAACATCGGATCCTTTTGACACTCATTGTGTTGACAGAAAAAACCCTAAACAGAGACCAACATCTGTTTTGTTCCACAGAAGAAAGAAGGTCAGTCAGACGAGTTTGGAACAGCTTGAGTGTGGCTAAATTATGACATAATTTTTATTGCAATTATGCAGCATATCAGACTGTGCCAGGTTTGAGGAAAAATGCTCACACAGCTCCAGGATGGGTTCATTATCATCAAGCACTAACCTGATAACTGAGAGCTGTTCTTGTATCAGCAGTTGAGTGCAGGACTGCGCAGTCTGTTTATTTGCCACAACGACTTGGCACAATTAAGGCTGAGACAGCAGCCAAAATCAAAGCGGCTTAAAATGGTAGGCTTGGAGGCTGTTCTTGATAAAATGTGCCCTTTTGGACTGATCTTAGAATGGTTTCATCAGGTGAACTTTAAGTTGTTGGAGCGCCAGTCCTGTATTCAGAACAACAGAAAACGGACTGTGTGCAATGAACATGCTTTAGCTGCAGACATAGCTGTCCACTCCTTTGGTGACAGCTGATGGGCACTGAGCAGTGAGACAGAAGCTTGCATGCAAGACAGCAGCCACAGACAACAAGAGGCTTTGAGCAAGAGTCTGGAATCTCAGACATGTCGGAATGTTTCCAAACACAATCACTGATGGGCAGAAACTTAAGACGCCTTATAATAGTAACCACTCAAACAACTCCTCAAAAAAATAAAATAGTAATCTGCTAGTATATCTATCTGTCTGTCTTTCTATTGTTTTATTGTCCTTTTGAGTTTCCATATATCCATCCATATCATTTATGTGTATAATTGATATATATATCATTTATATACGGTTCTAGTGTTTTATCCATCCATCCATCCATCCATCCATCCATCCATCCATCCATCCATCCATCCATTCATCCATCCATCCATCCATCCCATATCGATCTGTCTATAGCTTTCTGTTACTCCCAGAATGACTTCATTATCATCAAGCACTAAACTGTACAATAGATAAATCTATCTATTGTCAATGTGTTGCCCCTGTCTAGGCAGATCCCTCCTCTCCTAGTTTTCTATTAGTAACACAGCTGTGAGCTGTTTGTTGCTTGGTGAAGAGGTCTTAATGTCGTATACGGTTAAAATCTGGGGTCGCTTACTTTCCTCAGAAGTGCTGACAGGATTCGAGGGCATGACACTGTCTCTTCTTAGATCAGTTGCCAAGTAAAGCAGCCTTCTGAATCTCCACCTCTGAAACTCAGGCTTTCCTTCAGAAATATAGGCTATGTTGATAATCCTGTGAGTCTGTGTGTGGACAGAGCAGCATGGGTATTTAAAAAGAATTTGATTTTAGGACTTTTCATCTTTAATTAATGTCTTATGGCAATCTGAAATAAGTGCGTATTAGAATGTGTTTCATAAAATTAAACAAGAAGACTTTTTCTTCTCAGGCTTGCTGCTACTTTGGTATCTAGTCTGTAAAAAGAAGACAGGTTAATTATGACTCGTTTAATGAAATGAAGCAACCATTGCAATCAGATATTTAAAGGACAGTTCGAGTCTCCTACACTCCACACCATTAAATCTCAGGCCTAATTAATCAGTATTGGATTTCCAGCCATTCTGTTGGGTTAAAGAGTCCTTTAGTTAATTAAGTTGAAGAGCCCTCTCTGTGTCTGGCAGTAAAGCCATCCATATGGAGGTTTGTGTCCTGAAGGGGTAGAAAGGTTACAGTCAGTTACAGCACAATGTGAAGATTGTTTTCCTTGTAAAGAGACACAACCGCTGCTTTCTATGAGCCATAGTAACTTACAGCAGTCTGAATCGCCTCCTATCTGCTGCATTGTTTTACTATTAGCTGAATGGACTATTTGCTGAGTAAGAACCACTGTCTTCTGCCTGGTTGCAAAAGCTACACAATATTACAGCCTGTTCTATTTTTGGTTCCACACATGGCTCAACCTATGTATCTAAGCTCAAATTTTTTTTTAAAAACTGAGATATTCTAAGATAATTTAATAAAATGTATAAAATAATGTTTAAATAAAAATAATTTTTAATGCTTTAAATTTAAATTCTTAATTTTACACTTATTTCGTATTCTTATACCCTTTTGCACTGTTTATCTCTAGATACTAATGCGACCTGAATATACACAGCAAAGCCACATAGCTTTAACTAGCCCCTCTGTACAGCATCCCCGCCACTCATTTTTAAATGCTTGTGTGGAACATCAAATGCTTTTTTGATGGGGTCTCTTGAGGTAAACGCTGCTCTGTGATGAAAGGTGTTGAACAACCTGTGCATTCATGCTTTCAATCTCTGGCACGAGAAGAAAGACCAAACGTCTTTGAATATTTACTTTCCTTCAGGCTTTAACACCTGCAGGCGCTCCCCTTAGTCTCTTTGCTCTCAGCAAAACACTTTTTAGAGCGTCCAGAACCATGTGCGTTAATGCCAAAGCGTATTTTAACCTATAACCTGGATGTTGTCAGTTCAAGCCCAGTGACGACTGAGTCATAACTATGGTGTCTTTTAAGTTCAGATACACCTTATATCTGAGCCTTGCGTTGCACATCTTTATCATTTTGGCTGTACTGTTGGAGTAGCAAAGCCAGACTTCAATCAGTACTAAGGGTGTTTTTTCCAGAAAGTCTTTTATTTACCGTACACCAGTTCAATCTGTCTAGTTCTGTCCAGTAAGAAAGAATCTCTGTCTCCCCCTGATCTCCTTATGTGTCTGACATGCAATCGCAGACTTTAATTGGATTGGAGATGCCAGCTTGTTAGTATTTTCTTCATTCCTCTCTCATCTACAGCTCTGCGGAGTACTTGCTCAAATTAGGCTCCACTTTAGAGATTTGATATATCTCCTTTTCTCCACAGGAGCCAGGTATCACACATGTTGCTGCTTCTATAGAATATGGAGGTGTATTCTCAGAAACATTCTTCTGAGTGGTTTGGACTTGCTTTGAGTTGTTTACTTTCGTGTGCCTTTAACTGAGAGGATCAATCATAAGAATGACCAAGGGTCAACGTGAGACAGTTTCAGGCCAGTACTGCTCTTACACTAGAAAGGTTACACTCAACTTGTTTTTTGCAAACTAAAATGTCTTAAAAGGTTTTCTGTCATGTGTTCTACATTGTTGTTGCCAGGAATGACGGGTCATGATTTCTAGTCTGCTAAAATTGATGAGGTTTCCGTTTTTTCTGAAACGTGTTGTAATAGTCTTGAAAGTATGTTGGAAACTACAAATCATTCAGTAATGTTTTGATCTGTATAAATGTTTTCTTTCAAGGACTTACATTATGACTATAGAATTTCCAGCTTGCTAATTTCACAGTTAACTCTTTCCTTGCCAGCAGTTTTTTTTTACTTTTTTTACTTTTAAATGACCTGATTTTTTACAAAACGTTCATTGAATGTTTTGTTGTATGAATATCTGAACATGCAATATGTCCAAAGAAAGAATAGAGCCTCTGCTGGTAGACAAACAAACAAAAAAGAGTTTAATTTTGTTTAATACATTCTTTTTTTTATCAACGCATGAGTGTGGTTTAATTTAGTGAAAACATTTACGTTTTAAACTAAATCACCATTTTCAAAGATTACGTCCTAAAGAGGTTCACAACATGATTAAAAACATACTGTGGAGAACAGCCCCAAGGAAATGTTGTTCAGTTTTGATAGATGAGTTGTTTAATCATTGATCACATTATTTTATATATGCATCTGCTTACATATGTGATTGCTTGTTTCTGCATCTTGTCCTGTATTTGGACTTAGATATTGAGTACTCTTTCAGAATATGTGCACTTGCACTCCCTACTGTATAACACGGAAACCTGGAAAAATTGGTGGCAGAAAAGCGTCTCATAAATAATGGAAAAATGGAACTCGGTAATATATGATATTTTGAGTTTGTTTTGTATTTTATTTATTACGGTTCAATTTTATTTGCATTCATAAATAGCACATACAGTACATGAAAATACATTGCTAAATATAAATTTTTTTTGTAATGGGACTAGCGAAGATTGCATGAATTTATAGTTATAAAGAAATATCTAAATAGTTGAGTCTGAAAATATTAAAAGTGGAGCAAATGTTTATATTAAAAATATTCTTAGACATTAGCGTCCATGTGTCTGTGGTTTTTCAGGTTTTTTTGAATCGCATTCAAGAATTTCTGGTATGTTTTAAGAGCCAGGTCAAGGTGGGAATATATCTGCCATGTTTAAACTACTGAGGCCAGGTAAAGCTATTCCTGCTGATTTGACCCAACTTCAAGTACCTAGGCCAAGAATTCTAGCAACCAGTTTACGTTTGAGATGATGTGTGTGCATTTATACTCTAATTTATATGGGCTTATATGGAGGGATTTGGGTGTACACACACTTGTACACTTGTGCCATGGCCGTGGTGGTCAGATTGACCACTGTATGTTGTGGCTTTCCAAGCTCCTGTATGGCCTGACCATAGATTTGATTTGAACTTTAACTTGGAGTTCTATATGAGTGTCTGCAAATCCCTTTGAGGTTCAGCTGTCCTTCTGATTTCAGCCCAATCCACCATCTTTCCCTAAGCATCAGCTTTTTACTCACTTACTGTGGGCGCAAATGCCAGCCAACGCTCCTCAAAGCCAAACACCGGAGCAGCACGCCTGTGGCTTTGAGAAATGCAGGTGTGCTGCCCAGGTCTTCTGAGAGATGTTTTCTTTCAACATGGTCCCTCCCAAAAACAGCACATCAGTTGTGGGTAAATATCCTGCTGCTTCCAGTGTGCGCCAGCACTTCAAAGCACCGAAAGCTTCCTGAGAAGAACCTCAGCTAAGCCAGAGGTTAAATCCAGTTGGGCTGCCGTCTACTTTAATGACTTTCCTTTCCCATAAAGTTGCTTCTGCGCTTCAAGCATCAGGAAACTGCTGAAGTCTTAACGTAAACAAACCAGAACATTTTCAGTCCTCACTGAGGTCTTGTTTGGGCTCTGCTCAACTCTTTCTGGTTGACTTGTAGTGGGAATTTCAACCGTGGCCACGGGGTCAGTGGTAGTCATTGTGATTGTTGCAAATACGAACTGAATAAAGACTTAATCCAGCCAATCAAATGAATGGTTTTTGTCACCTGAAGGTGATTATGGGATCAGGTTGGCTAAGTTTGAACCCCAGACAGGAGGAAGAATAAGGAAGTGTCTACTCGGGCAGAACCGCAGACACCTGCTGGGGTCCTAATTCACTTGCCACTGGGCTGAATTCATTCCATCGTCTGTTAATTAAGGCTTTGAGAGAGACAGACGCCAGAGATTATTTCAGATGGTGTTCTACGTGAGCTTTTCAAACTTTTTGATGTTAAGGAATGTTCCCTCTTTGCTAAAATGAAAAGGCAGCTATATTTTTGCTATTATCTGAATCAATACTGTGTGTATATATTAAATTGTACAGACAACACAGTAAATTAACATAAAATTATATGCATATTTATTTTACCCCTTACTTTTAAAAACTAGTGCTGGTAGTATTCATTGCAGTTAATATGATGATTTCTGAGCAGTCTTTAGAAAGTGAAAATTAAAAAGTTAAAAGTTTATTTTTTTTTTTTTTTTTTTTTTTTATCATCAGATGTGTTGAATTAATAATAAAGGATAAAAAAGAAAATTCCTGTTATGGAGTGTTTCCACATTTGCAGAGACTTGAAGCATTGTATGATCCCCTTATTAAATTACCTATTACTTCTTTATATTAAAGAGTCTCCTAGTTACTTTTCCCGGCAAACTCCTGCATCATTAGACTGTTCCTGCTGAGTTAATGGAGCCTTAAAGGGATGGTTCACCAAAATAAAAAAAAAGAAGAAAATTCTCTCATTAATTGCTCACCTTCATGTCGTTCCAAAGCCAGAGTAAGATATTTTTGATGAAATCTAAGGGCTTTCTGTCTCTGCATAGACTGCAATGTAACTACTACCTTCAAGGCCCAAAAAGATTGTAAGGACAATGTTAAAACAGTCCTTTTGACTATTTATATTTCTTTCTCTCTTTTAATTGATTGAAAGGTCAATATGGTGCTGTGCTTCCGTCATCCCTAAGGCTCGTCTTGTCAGCTTTGGGCTTGTGATCGTATCACATGTACCTGCGTGTGTTTTTAAAATCAGACCACTGTTATTCATGGTGTTCTAAAGAGCAGGTGCTTGTGGTTTTTACATGTATTTGATGACCTGATTCCTGGTGTAGATGAGGTCTGTCTGCCCGCTCAGCTAGTGAAACTCAATCTTCTTTGAGTTCTTCATTAATGTCCAATGAGTCACAGTAGTGACCTACAGTCTCAAAAGTGCATAGCGGACGTCTGTACAGCATGGAAATGGAATGAAGCTTCGTCACAGCCTTAACATCAGTCATCACGAATGGCCAGCCCAGTGTCTATATTTCACTTTTTCCTTTGCTGTGTGTTTCTCTTTGTTTAACAAAGATAATAATTATTCACAGTGTTGGCAGGGTGTTAAGATTACAATATCAGTGATCATACTGTACATTCTTAAACGCATATGTATTAGGTTTTGTTTAGTTTGGATAGGTGTTTATTTTGTTTTGGGGAAGTTTGTTTAGTTAAGTAAATTTAATAAAATGTTTAGTTTTGGTTTATGTTGGGCTTTGTTTTCACTGGACATGATTTTAGTTGAAGATATTTCATATCCAAGGTGGAAGCAACCCAAGCTCAGTGGGAAAATATGCCTGTGTGTGTCGATCTTTCTTGAAAATCAAAATATGTTAAAGTTTCTGTTAAGTGGTGCTAAAAATTTATTGCTGTGTTGTTATTTATTTTTTTTAAATGTACCACTTAGCTATGCTAAGATGCTTTCTACCATGCTTTAAATGTTTTATCAAGATTTGTGTTTTACTGTACTCGTACTAGAGTGTTATACTAGGTGAGATACTAAGCAAGTCTAGTATTTCAGAATGGCCGTACATATGAAGATGGCTATGTGATGCTAATTAATTAGCAAATGCACTATGAAAAAACCTTTTTGAGGGCATAGTTCTGCAAGGAACTAAAAGTTGTTGGTATTTAGGCAAAATTTTAACTGGAAATCCAATGAACTGTATGTATATTTGCGTGTATAGTTTTTTTTGTTTTGTAAAAATGTAGTTCGAGGCATGTATTCCTCTCATATGGAAGGAGAGGAACACAGTTTAACACTGAGGGATGTTTTTGAAAACGGCTTTAGTAACATTTTCCCAGCAGCAAAAAATCTAAATGGCATTTTTTTAAAACCTTAAATGTAACTTAATTAGCTATGGAAACAGTAAGTGAACATGTCGTAATGTTGTGAATAATGAGTAACGCAACGAATTGGAATATTTTAGAATGCACCATAATTGGTCTTTCCCATTTTGGAAAAATTTAGCTTGGAAATAATTTCGGAATGTTTGTGGTGGAAAAGGCAAAAAAACATTATCTCACTTGTTAAAATACAGCATGTGATGTAATTTAGAGGATTGTTTTTATGTACGTCATTAACTCAGGCTATTGCAAATACAAGGTATTTGGAGTGTAGGGATATTGGTCATACAAAGTTCACATGCTCACGCAAGGCCTAGGCAGATGGGAGCGTGGGGTTTAATGCTGCTTGAACTGACATAAGTCTTCTGGGACCCAAAGCACCTTGTGCATCCTGGGTAATTAAGTTGCAGCTATGAAGAGAGTGCAAGAGCTTTCTGAGGATCAGTTTTCATTATACTATCTTTTCACCCCCATCCCCCCAAAGCAAGAGGCAGAGCCTCAATAACACTCAACCACTGAATATATAGTTGCATAAATTTGTATGGTTATTTATTTGGTTTTATAGTGTCTCTAATGCAATTTTTTCAAGTTCTGTCTAACAAAAGCTTTTTTTCTCTCTTCTTGTAGATGTGGACCTGTCTATATGCAAGCACGCTGGGCCGTCATGTTGTACGAGAAGAATGGAAGAAAGCTACAGAACAGCAGTCCTGAGAGACACCACTCAGAGCATCAGATCATACAGCTTTGAGCTGAAATATCTCATTTCTGCACATATCACCGCCTTTCAGGGTACACAGATGCATGCATGGATGGGAGATTAGATGAATGGATAAGTAAAATGGATGGATGGATAGATAGAGTAACAGATGATGAATAAAGGGATGGGTTTATATGGATAAAGCAACATGAGCTCATTGGAAAAACTGCCTCTGCCTCCATTTTTGCAGAAGTGTTCCTACACATACAGTTCACTATATTTTATAGCTGACATTTAAGGATAATTTTATATGTTTTCACCAACCTGGTCTCATAAAAATACGTACCTCTGCACACTTTTTGTGAGGCAGCATTTTATGTACCTAACTACACGTTTTGCAGCAGTTTCAAAGAGAATTGCCCACTAAGTTGCGATAAAACACTTATTCATGAACCCTGGCACATTTTTATTACGTTACTTCAGGTACGTATTGCGACAGTTCAGAATTCAAATATCCTGGGACTATTGCTAAAAGCAAATGCTCTATTGTGCTGGAAATATGCCCTACACCAAATCTACTGAACAAACCTACTGTCTATGAAAACCCATAGATATGAAGCTGAATATGTGTGATGCTAAGATTCTAAAGCATAGTTTTTCAAATCTCCCAGCATATTAATATTGTTTTGAAGTCATAACAAGATATTGTTAAAGTGTTAATCAAATCTCTGATTAATTTCTTTGTGTAAAAAAGGATTAAAAGGTGTCAGGTTTGCTGCCTCTAGTGTTCATTTCTCTTGAAAACTGCAGCGACATGTACTTATTGGTATGTATTTCAAGTGCACCCAGCTACGTTTATACCATAAGACCAGGTAGGTTTTCACTCAAATTCTGATTAAGGTGCAGGTAAAACTTATTTTCCACATTGTTTCTTGCACAATATGCCTAGACCTATTAACATGATTTGTAAAGTAATATACTTTGAGATGTGCTTTGGCTTTTTCTAAATTTGCTCTTGAGCTCACTCAGAGTACACTCTAATACATGACCCATAAAAAATTTGTAATTATAAAAGACTTTAGTAAATGCATTTGCTTTTGTTAACGCTATTGGTTAGGTTTAGAGTAGATGGTAATAAAGCTATTCTCTCCAATTATGGATGGAGAGATGGCAAATGGATGGGTTGAGTATGTCTGTGCTGTGTACCTGTCTTTGTTGTCTGTAGTTGGACTTGTTTAACTGGTAGAAATGGCATAATGTTTATTTTTTCCAATGTGGTTTGGCACTGTGATTGGTAGAGCTGCTTTAGAGCTTTATCTTTGGCGCTGATTGCATGTGAACAGGAAGCCTCTTCTCATCGTCTTGATTAAAGCCCCAGATGTGTTTTTTAGGAAAGTATGAACTAGCTGCAAACATTCAGAAGCATTTAGTCTTAATTATATTAGATTATGCTCTATGAAGTCTAGTTATATGAGGTTTGGTTGGGTTTTACGGCTTTAATTCTTTAGAAGGGGAGTTTAAAGTGCTTGCCCACACTCTCACGAGCGTCGAATCCAGTGGCCAAACCATAATCGGCAGTGGAGCTTTAAAGAATCTCAGTCGTATGCAGCCTCGTGTGTGTTTTGGATGAGAGCACCGGTTGTTATTAAGGTCTTCTGTCGGTTCATTCATGAGTATCAAGCCTTGGTGTGAATGAATGAGCGCTCTCATACACTATTTCAGTCCTGCACTCACGATACGCTCATTTTAACACGATCTGCGGCCACTGAAATGGCCACATACTCCCACACATACTGCATCTCACAAGGGGGGGGGTGTTCAAACCACATACATAGTTTTCAGTTATGCTCTCCAATCATGCCTTTGTCTTTCCGAGCCCATTTTCTTTTGGCATCCACAAGACAGCACATATTGTCCATTGCATTCCAGTAAAGTGTTTCTAATGTTTGTGTCTCGGATGCGGAGATATGTGCAGAATGTTTCCCCGTCGACCGGTCACATGCAGTAATCGGGAATGTTCAAACAATAGAGCTGATGGCCTTTTACGGATGCTGGTGTGTTAGAGGTGTTTGTGTTTAAAAGAGTGGTGAAATCTGTAGTCTTTGTGGTGATTTAGAGCTCTCCACCATTGTTCTTGAGGTTAGTGAGGATGATTGTTTTTGCCTAATATGTAGTAAATATTAGTATATAGATATTTAGGACATTTCAGGTACACTAGGAATTGTTGTTTCATTTTCATTTAGAAATAAAATGTTTTCCCAAATCCTGATATGCGGTTTTAGAGGTGTCAGGATTAATATGGTGGGGAATCCATGTACAAATGTGACCCTGGGCCGCAAAATTAGACTTAAGTAGCATGGATAGAAAAGTAGCATGCATCATAGAAAAAAGTTTATAAAGGTTTACAAATGCTTCTCATTACAAATCTAGCAAAATGCTATAAACGTCTTTCCACAAAAATGCAGGAAATTATGCAAATATTGCATTATGAAATGTATGTTAAACTAATCTTAATGTTGATTCAAAGATCTAGAACATTTATTTCTTCATAAGCAGATGATTTTAAAAAATCCCTCAGTTTTTGTATTTGTAGGTACATTTTGTGGATGAGTAGATATGAGTAAAACTTCCCATTAGGAAGAAAATGTAGTTTATCAAAAATATGTGTAGTAATTGTAAGAATTTGTTTCTTCTAACAATACAAAAGAATGATTTGCTGTCTCCTCTGTGGGATAATTATTTCCCTGTGGCATACAGACATTATATCGGATTACAGTCTTAATGTAAAACTTAATTAGAATGATGATTTGAGCTTTTCCATCATTAATATAATAGTATTGTTTTGGGTTTCTGTCGCTGTGTTGTATGTGTGAATCTGTCTCTTCTCATTTGTGTGGGTTCCTCTCAGGAAGTTCAGTAGACAGTTGATTGTAATTTTCTAACCTCTTTATGAGAGTGGGTGTGTTTGTTGTATATGAATAAAGGATTTAAAAAGTTATTGAGATATGGTTGTGCTCTCTGTGATCATCACAGACTAAGAAAGGAATCATAGGATTAAAGAGACATTGAAAAGAAGATGTTGAGTCACAGTCGGTGAGAAAATGAGTTTAATAGAGTCTTTGTTTGGAATGTTCATTAAAAGATCATGTCTGTTTTATTACTCTCTGCTGAGCTCCGTTGTATTCAGAGGCGTTAGTGTACAGATACAGTGTATATATGCATCTTTGTCGGAGTATCTCATATTTAATCTGATGCTAATGAAAATTAGGCTGTGTTCTCAAAAAGCACCTTCAGATTGTAACACCTATGTCATACACTTATCATAAATCATTTAACCACACTTATCATTAATCACATAAACCACAAATGCCAATGCACGCACACACACACACACACACACACATATAACACATTTAAGTGTGTAGTAACAATTTTTAAGAAATTCACATAGTTTATCTTGCTTTTGCTCTTTTGTCATATGGAAATGACAGGTGCATTATGGAATACAATATTTTACACAGTGTACTCTGCTTCTAAACTGCATATTTTGTCAAACTTAGTAAGTCGTTTCAATGTTTGACGGAATATGATATATAGCCAATGATAGGGAAACAATGAAGTAAAAGCGGACCCAGGAGCAGATATACGGCCTCTCTATCTCCTCACTGGGGTTCATAATGACAGTGACTAATTCTCTTTCTCCCCATATGTAAGTGCATGAGCGGGAGTTTCTATGTCAGTACGTCCTCCGTTTTTCCTCAGAGATTTAAAGAGGTGCAAAATAACAGATGGATGTTGCATAAAGACTTAGGAGATAAAGGACAGGAGAGACAGGACGAGAGGAGAACCCAGATGTTTATACGCTTCAGGAATGAAAATCAACGCATGTTAAATTTATAGGCGCTTTCCACAAGCAAGGTACAAAATAGAGCCGAAATCTTGAATTGCAATTACCTGTGAGTCGAAAGTATTTTTTATTTCTTTGTTAACAAATTGTTAGTGAAGGTGAAAGCCTGAGCCTTTCCCTGTTTTCTCCAGCTAGTAGATGCTGTAACTACACCATCTGGCTGCATAAAGCATGTCTGTTGATAAAATTTGTGTAACAGTTTTATATAAAATTCAATTTATTAACACAATTTACTTGTTTATTAAATGTAGCTACATGCTTTGTTTTTAGTATTTAGTGTCACGCTATGCAGCTGTTAATTTGAACTGAAATGAAGATTCAGGATTAATTGGTTCTGGGGTGCAACTTTAAATGATAATAAAAGTTTTAATGCTACAAATTATAAGGTTTATTATCTGAACATATTTTAAGAAGTTGTTATACCTCAAAAATACTAATGTAAAAAGTTATGTTTTTGACCGACACATTATTTTTTAGAGCAACAAAAAGCATGGATTTGGGCCTCCAGTGCTTTTAAAAATTTCATAGGACACTAAAGTGTACCGTATACCTGGAAAGAGCCAGTAAAAACCTCATTACTTCTCAGCAGTGACAGCAGACGCCTTCTTGGTGGCGACATGCCAGTTGTGCTGTGGGGAAACCCTTCTCGCTTTTCTCATTCTCCTTCACTCTGGACTTCATTCTCTTGTTCCCATTGTTATCATTAGTCTTTTTCCTTGTCTTCATCAATGATCGCATGACTCTTAAAGTCTCTGAGGAATCCCCCTCCTCTTATACGCCCTCCTCCCACAGATCATTTGGCCTTTTTGGAGGGTAGATTTATCCGTTGACTAATTGAGCTTGCCATGTTACTTCCTTAGCTGGCCCTGGACCACAACTTTTGTCCCCTAAAGAGAAAAATAAAAAGTTGAGAATGAGACAGTTTGGCCTGAACGGACAGACTGACCCAAACCCAACGCCTGATGTAAGCCGTGGGCCTGGGACAGGAAGTGATGCTCATTCCGTACCTCTGAGCAAATCTAGTGGCTTCAGCCTTACACACAGTGCACCTGCTTTGTCATTCCCATGGTAAGAGTGGAATGGAGGATTCTAAACATCCCATCCGTCCCCTGCTGACCAGCTGTCGTGAGATGGACGTTGGTGTTCAGGAAATGGTGCTGGCCTGTTGTTTGACGTACAGGACAGAATGAATGCTTTTGTTGCTTAACAAAGGTTGGAGAAAGATTTGACTTGTGTCTTGTTGTGACTTGTGACTAGTGACTTGTTGTCTGCCGTCCCCTAAAGAACGCATTTGGTAGACTGCTATGGTAAAGCTACAGTTGGAACCAGAAAAGGCTGCCATATTCCAAAAAACAGCTAGCCCAGCCACTTATATGACCTTTCCCAGATAGAGAAGCCATGCCAGAAAAAAGAACAATTGTGTGAGGCACAAATGAGTTACAAGTGAGTTTCTATAAAAGTGAAAAGGACCCAGAAACTACTTGTGGTAATTAATTGGTTTAACATTATTAGTTTATTATTAATGGAAATTAGCTGGTCCAATCTGGACTAGCACATGGCGAACCTGCTTTTGATTGGGTATCATGTTAGTTAAAGGTAGTTGTCTGGATCCAGAAAAGGCTACCATATTTCAAAAACCAGCAGGTCAATTCACTTATATGGCCTTTTCCAGAAGTAGAAGCCATGCTAGAAACAAGACTGTGTGAAGCAATCAAATCCCCAAAACAAATTATGTATGGACATTAGCTGGTCTAGTTTGGACTAACAAGTGGAGTAACTTGTTTTTGATTTGGTAAATTTAGGCTTTCATGGTAAAGCCTAGAGGAGGTAGTAGGCCACCTAGAACCAGAAATGGCTACCATATTCCAATATCCAGATGGTCCATCCATTATATGGCCTTTTTCAGAAGGAGAAGCCATGCAACAAACAAGAAGTATGGAATGAGGGAAACAAAACAAGTGAATAATACTTTCTGTGGAAATGAAACATTGGTAGTTTGTTCATGGATATTAGCTGGTCCAGTCATGTCTAGGTGATTGATCAACTGGACTGTCAGGTGATGGGCCAGTTTTTGATTTTGTACTCTCACGATAAAGCTAGTAGACCACCTTGGAACAGAAAACAAGCTGTCATATTACATAAAATGGCTTGTCTTTCCATCCAAAAGGAAAAATCATTTTAGAAAATCACAATTAGAACCTTCTGGTAGATAGTTGTAAATGGTTTCACTTGTGAAACTGGTCATTAAGCTGGTTTAGTAGGTTAAATAGCCGAAGTAAATAGATTTTTTCTTAACCATTCAAAGGTTCCAAGATGCTAGGGTGTTGGTTGCCTGTACAATTCCTATGGTGTTCTGGCTGTTTATTTAGGCGTTATGTTGTGTATTGAAATATGAGTTGTGCACCAGAATTTAACATTTACTAATTCCAAGTATGACTAAGAGTAATGTTGGTGCTTACTTTAACAAACACTACTAATGAGATATGTTTAAAAAGGAAATAATGGCAGGAAATAGGAGTACAAGTAGTGTGTAGGCCAGGGGGCGTCTGAGGAGAAAGGGAGTGGTATCATCTCAAGAGTGTCATTGTGGCTGCTTTCACACGGCTTTTAGGTTGGCGTCTAGCTGCTTCATGTCTCATTATTCACTTCATTACCTCAGACTGAAACGGACAACCGAACATACGATCCAAACCCAATCACAGCTCAAACTCTCCACCCTCTCTCCTTTTCTTTTCCAACATCATTAGGCTGTCCTAATACCGGGAGGGAGAGACAGAGAAGGGATGGTGTTTTGATTTCCTGTTGTTCAGTCTTTCCTACAGCATGGTGAGTCTTTTATGAGAACGAACTGCCACCAATCATCACAGAGTATGCTTGAGATGTCTGCACAGCTGGAACTAGAAGAAAGCGTTCGGCTGGAAGAGATGACCGTTTTTTTTATTTTGGAATTAAGGGAACATCAGTCCTTGTTACTTTTAGCATTTTTGCCCTCAGTTGAGTCTTTAACTTTTTCCAACTGTTCAATCCGATATGTACTCAAAACCTGACCGGACTTTTCCCAGTGTTTTAAGCAAAGTGGAATTCTTTGATTATTGTCAGTCAGTATTTAGGATTATTATTAAACAGTGATAGAAATTTGAACATTACCATTCAAAATCAGTTTATTTTTCTCTTATGCTTGCGCAGACTGCATTTATTAAAAATAAAAAAAAATTAAA
This sequence comes from Puntigrus tetrazona, assembly GCF_018831695.1. Taxonomy (NCBI): domain Eukaryota; kingdom Metazoa; phylum Chordata; class Actinopteri; order Cypriniformes; family Cyprinidae; genus Puntigrus; species Puntigrus tetrazona. Next base: position 21,947,535 of record NC_056700.1, read on the forward strand.
TGCTATTATAATGAATTAAATTCAATATAAAGTAATACACATTTTCAGCATAATTAATCCAGTCCATCTTCAGTGTGACATGCTTCTTTAGAAAACATATGCTAATTCTATTATGCTGATGTGCTCCAAAAACTGCAAACTTTCTTATCAATGTTGAAAACACTTGCCTAATGATTTTCTTATTGTTTGTTATTCAAAAGAGCAGTCAAATATTTTTTTAAGTTTATTCTGAGCAGACCTGCATTTATTTTATCTAAAGTACAGCAAAACCAGTCAAATTTAGAAATATTTTTACTATTTAAAATACCTGTTTTCTATTTGAATATATTTTAAAATGCAATTTATTCCTGTGATTTTTCAAAGCTGAATTATTCTTCCAGTCTTCAGTGACATTAAATTATTAACAGGCCAGTAAATAATGGAATAGACGTGACAAAAGATGGCATTCATTTTTATTGTATTGTGTTTTAATGATACATTGTCAAACATCAGTCTATCACTGGTCCACAGCAGTCCATTTCAAATGTGTCTGATGTAGATTAAAAACCTAGCATTTGTATTTCAAGCTTGAAGATTTTTAAAGACACGCGTATAATTATGGGCAACAGAAATATTTAAAATCTGTAGTTTTCCAGTAACAGCGATTCACCACATTGTTGCCGGGCTGCAGTGACTATTGCTCTGTCAAGGCCACTTAAGAAGTGATTGATTATTGCGATGTTAAAATCAGTGCAGTAATCGGCAGGCTCACTTCCAGCCAGATCCTTCAGAGAGCTCTGTGTTTTCACGTGCGCACACTCGCTGTATCCGGCATCTCAGGAATTGTTTGTCTTACTTGGCTTTCGATATAACGGGGAAGCCATTTTAATTGCGATCTGATGAGAGAGATATTGGCGAAATGTTCCTCGGCACCCTCCACCTGTTTCCCTTCTGACAGCAAAGACGCTGCTGAGGGGGGAGGGGGTGGGGGTGTCTACAGCAGTTCTTGACAGGTGCTTAGTTTCTAGTTTTTCCTCCTAATGTGTAGCATTAAGTGCTGTTGATTTAACCTTCTGTACTTGCATATGCTTGTTCTCAGAGCATTTTTGGCTTCAGATTTGAGCAGATTGAGTAACTAATTGCAATATGGCGCAGAAGAATGCCTTCAGTGGGCTACTTTACTTGAGAGCGGAAATATGCATATGTTAAAAAATAAATGCAGCGAAAAACAATAATATTGTTTTCTCCACAGGGGACACACACTCAAAATTTTATTTTGTGTTTCTGTCCCCTACCAAACCCTGATCCTCCTATTTAGCTTTTTTTACATTGATATTTTGTTTGGTTTATATGATCAAAAATTGTTGATCTGTTTCTGTCCCCTAAACCTCTCATTTACTATTGTCATCATTTACTGTTTACTGCTGTATTTTTCCCCTCATGGGAGCTGCAGGCCAGTTTTCAAAAAAATTCTAATATAAATGTTTCACACAAAACACACACACATGAATCAATGAATCAATTGGTACGATACACTTATTGTGTATAATACATGTTTTTACTTTGTACTTTGTATGTAGCTACATCTAGAATTAATTTTTGTACATGCATTCAGAATTACACCATTGACTGGTGCATGAATTTCTTTGCTTTGGGTCAAAGATATTCAAACAAAGAAATTTATACAGATTTGGAACTACTTGAGGGTGAGTAAATGATGACAGAATGTAAACCATTCCTTTACGCACTTGTCCAACAAGATGGCTTCTTTTGTACGCCTTTGATTACCTTGATAGCAATGCGAAAAACAGATATGTTTTTTCTTTCTCCGTTTCTTTGTGACTGCTTTTCAGTCTCTGTTCCTCAGCTTCTCACGCAGAAGTTGCATGTGGTAATGTGACGTGTTCTCTCATCACAGCTGTTTTAGTAAGAGGCCCGGGACGTATGTATTGTCACTAATTAAAGTGGGATTTTATAGCCCTCCTGCAGAGGTGATGAACTCATATCTGCATCTGACCCGTATGAAACACGAGCCCTTGGCTGGATTACGGGGCTTTCTGGGGTGGAAGATGATCGACAGATGATGGACTCCCGAACGCTCTGAACGATGACCGCGGTCACGGAGGAATGCAGCATGGCCTTGTATGTAGGGTCTTCTTGGCCGTGACAAAAGTGGGTCACTGTTGGTTATCAGGTTTTACAGGATCAGACATGTAGTTTTACAATTGAAGCCAGTTAAACTTATGTGTTAATTTATACTTTCAATATAGTTATTGGAAAACATTATGCACCGTGGGTTGCGCGACTTCAGGGAACATTTAACTATCCTGACACCACCTTAAAAGTCTTTTGTGTCTTATCTTTCCTCCATCGTTTGTTCAGTTTTACTCATCAAGCGGAATCTCTCTGCCAGCAGACCATGCGTTTAGGAAATGAGTCTTGGTCATTAAGTGGATTAGTTATCTCTAAAAGCCTTTTGTAGACCCTCTTAAGAAGCTATATAACATCCAATTACACGGCTGTAAATCTGGACCCCATCTTGGCTCACTGGCATCACTGCAACACTGCAGTTGCCCAGCTAGCAAACCAGTAACGTACAGAGCATTGCTTTCCTCTGGAGCCCAGTGACAGGAATTAATCTGCCCATCGTAAACCTTTATTTCTCTCTGCTGAGCTCATTTGGATTCGGACATGGAACTGACCAATCAGAAATGGTTTAAATGGAATACTATTGCACTGCTTAGTATATTGTGCGGTATTTTTTTGTTGTGGGGCTGTTAAAAAATAGCATGTGTTAACTGCAGTTTGCTATTTTTGTCACAATGACTTGTGTAAATGTGCATTTAAATGACTTGAATTAATAAATGGCTTGAAGTCGCTTTTTTTCAGCTGCAACTGCAGCTCAAAGATGGCGCTGTCACGTCAAATAACCACCTTTCAATAAAAATTAGCAAAGTTAGCAAAAAAATTAGCAAAGGCCGTGCAATTCAGACCAGTCTCATTTGTCATCTTGGAAACAAATATGATTATTTAGTTTAAAAACTACTTTACTTTCAGCAGCTGATGAAATGATGATAAAAATTGTGGCTGGTTGTCAGTTTCTCAGTATCTGCTTATCGAACAAAACTTGTGATTTTTACGTAGTTAAACAACTTTGTCACTTAAATCACAGTGCTTTATTACTTCTCTATGACACCTATTCATATCTCCATATATATCGTATTCACATATATATCCCCGTGTATATACATATAAATATAATAAAAAATAAAAAGTTGACTATTTTCCCCAACAAACATTATATGCATGCAGAAATGATCATACTATGTGATTTATATTAAAATACTATGATTAGAGTGGTAGCATTGGAAAAGAATGAATCAGTAATATGTTTTTGTGCTTTATGAAACAAACAAGCCATTTAAAGCTTTTCAATTTACCCAGTAATAGATCTGACAAATCAAATGGACAATGTCTGGCGGTTCTGCTCTAATGGTGAAGCACTAATGGTGCAACAAATGGTTTCAAATAGCTTTTTTCCCCAGCTGTCAGATCGCTGTTGGTTACTGTACAGGACTTTAAGTTTCCTGCGTGTCTGAGCAGTGTCAGCCTTTTTGGGGGGGGCTTCCTCCTGGGAGATCTCCTCTCCCTTTCTTTTTCTGTCTTATGTTTAAATACCCTTTTCCAAAAAGCAGCTCCATATCATCCCAGATTGTCCTGGAATTAGTATCTAATTCCATCTGAAAACAGCAGAATCGAGCATTGTATAAGCTTGTCTTCAGATGTACACAAACACTCGGAGATAATAACTTTTGTATACACATGAAAGAAAACCCTACAGAAATTTGCTGGCAGAGATGGCCGGCGACAGTGTGGCCAAGTTCTGTGGCGTGAGGCCTCAAAGCCAAACAAATTCACCTCTTTCAACTCTCTGTCTCTTTCTCCGTCTGCTTGTCTCTCTCTATGCCACTTCTGGCGTTTTTACAGAGCGTTCGTGGCATGAGGCTGCCCTCTGAAATGCTGTAACCTTACACTGGCACATTCTGCTTGTGGTTTGCTGCTCTCATTCCAGCCATCTCGCCTATATGAGCTCACACACACACACACACACACACAAAAACACGCATACACGTTTATGGTTTATATGCAGACACGAACACACAGCGGGACATGGCAAGTGGCCTTTCCATTCCTTACTTTCTCCTTCTACAATACGCTTGCTACTGCTGGTTTTAGTGGCCTAGTGGTTCACATGTGTTCTGACACATCAGGCTATGGTGCTCATAAGGGCAAAATGAGTTTGAATCGATGGCGCATTTCTTCTCCCCATCACTGACCCCCAAGGTTCTGGAGAAAAATAATTAATGACATTATGGGCTAGTCATCATGATTTTTCACAGCAAACCAGTAGAGTGAATCAATAAACAGTGCTATAAAGTAATCTTTTTAATGCAAGTATTAGTATTTTCATAAATTACTTCATCAGCATGTTAGACTGATTTCGGATCGCATGACACTATAGGCTTGAGTAATGGCTATTGAACATTTAGCCTTGGAATCAATACATTACATTTTGAAATATATTCATATAAAAGAACCATTTTAAACATTTACAATATTGCTCTTTATTTTTCCTTTTTTAGCCCAAATTTTGATTTAAAATTTTTGTGTATGTAGTGTAGTTTGATATTGGTTCCTAACTCTATCTTTATAGCTAAATAATTGTTTGTTTTTACAACCTTATTGAATGATGCACATACTCATTTAGCAGAATTTGATATTTTGTTGACCCTGGAACATTTTAATCTAAAAATGTAGTCTTGACTATATCTCCCCGTTGTTCAAGAACCACACACTGATTTGTAAGCCTAAATTTAACAAAAACTACAAACTGGTTCTTCAAATCTGATTGGTTAATCACAGGGTTTTGCTCCAGGGTCAACAAAGATCCATGTTGCAATCTGCAATGTGTGGATCTAAATGATATCTGTTATAGCAGTTATTTAAAGTCGCATTTTAAATGATTGTTAGTTCTCCAGGTTCTTCTGATTGGCTTATACTTTTAAAACTGAGGTGGATGTGTAATAATAGTTTCACTTTTTACTATGGCGCCTTCGTGATGTAATACTCATGCCAAAAGGTTTTGAAACTGTAAGACATGATGCAACATTTAAAAGGTCAGTATGATGCACATGTACATAGACCAACAATTAAGTAGTCAGAATGCAAAAACGCATCCTGTGTGAACAATTTCAGCCACAGCTGTTGTGATTGCGAGAGATAGTTGTTGTCCTGGTCCATTGTGACGGCACTGATGGAAGCCTCTGCAGCTTATGGAGTGAAATGGAGAGCTCTGCTTCTGTGTGTGTGTGTGTGTGTGTATGTATGTACGTCTGTATGTGTGTTGCCGGTCTCAGTTTCGGTCCAGTTGCCGCTGTTCCTCCATCCCCTAACATGCCTTCAGTCTGACATCAGTGGCCTTAGAGAGAACGGCACCCTGGGTACAGCCTGTGTGTGTGTGTGTGTGTGTGTGTGTGTGGTCATGCTCGACTACAGCGCAGCTGAATAGACAGGCTGCCCCGCATTAACAAACCACTAACCAAACACAAGTTTAGGCACGTGTGTATGTGTTTGTGTGTCTGTGTGTGAGAGAGAGAGAGGGCGACAGAAAACCACAGAATAGAGCCACAGACACACCGCATGGACTCCTTTTGTCTCTTTTGTTTGCCCTTCCCGTAACTCAGAAGTTTTGTGACTGGTTTTAAAGTAGTTCTGCTAAAAATGAAAATGTTTGTGTTTTGCTCACCCTGTGTTTTGCTCACCCTCATGTTGTTTTAAACTCGGAAAATGAACTTTATAGTCTTTATTTTGTGGAAAAGAAAGCTATACAGGATGTTCCTGCTGTTCTTTTCCAAAATAAAGACAGAGAAATGTGACAAAAGTAGTTTTGTGTGCTATACACCAAGTTTTCTGCTACGATAGCCTTGTGTGAGGAACAGAATAACATTTAAAGGTGTTTTAGAGTGAAACAATGAATAAAGTCGTTGAATCACGTTTCCATACTCAAACTTCTATTTTGGGTTCATTGAAGTTTATAGAGAGAGAACAAATCGGTTAGGTGTGTCCATCCAAATACCTTTCTGGGTCATTGGTAAAAAATAAAGTTCAGAGCTGTTTGGGCATCCATGTTTCTTGATGTTTACCACAGAAGTCTTTCCTTTGCATCTGTTTTCCTGCACACAAGACATTTTAAATGTCATTTATTTAGGCTATTGTTGTTTCTTTTTCCATAGCTTGATTGAAGTCAAGCCAAGCACACAAAGTGGAGAAACATATAGGTTGTTTTTGTTGTAATTTGTAATTGTATCACACTTGTGATACTTAGTTAGCATGAAATGAAAATTCACCCAATCTATTTTCTAAATGCATGATATAGATTTTATCGCATTTGTGAATACATTTCATAACATTTGATCAAAGTGACATATGCAGCACTTTTTTTAATCAGGTAATTGCTTAAAACCCTGCCCTTGGCCCGATTGCATTCATCTGCTTCCACTTTTAGGTACTATGCCAGCATCTCGATATCCAATCAACAACTGATGCATAGAACTAAATCCTTAGGCCTAAATTTTTCAAAATTTTTATAATCCATTGCAGGTCTTTGTAAAGATTTCACTACTTTTGTTGCATTGGAAATTTAAACCAATAGTTTAACAAATTAAAAGCTCAGACAATAGCATGACTATAGGTTGAAGCTTTTTGTTTTTCTGACCAATGACTCGTAGTTTAAAAATGACACACTTTACTTTTAAAGATGGCATTAACTGTGAGTGTCTTCAGTTAATAAATATATATATATACGTTGATTTAAATCTAAACTTTTTTTCTCTTTTTTGCTTTCAGATACGTTCCAGTCTCTAATCATCTTCTCTCAGAATCACCTGACCTCTTTGTTCGAGACCACGTACTCTTCTCTCATGTCGTCCATCTCCCCTCACATCGTCTGCCTCTTCACGGACCTTTCTCGCTTCCTCCAGGGCACCGGCAACGTTTCTGTTGAAGCTGCCGTCCACTGTTTCTTCGACAGTCTCTTCCCATTGGTCCACACTCGTATTGTCAATCCCGGCATGGCTTTGAGCATCAGCGAGGACTCTTCTGATGCAAACCAGCTCGGCGACTGTCTCCGCATGACGAGGCAGGACGTTAACCCCTTTGGGCCGCACCCAAAGGCAATGGCAGATTCGCTTGCGAGCGCGTTGCGGGCAGGCCGGGTGCTCAGCCTGGCGCTCGGCGTGGGTTTGGAAGTGATGAACGTTACGGATTCGGAGGAGCTGTCCCGGGAATGCAGTCGCGCTTTGGTGCGCATGCATTATTGCTCTCATTGCCGCGGACTCACCCTGATCCGGGCGTGCAGCGGCTACTGTCTAAATGTCATGCGCGGGTGCCTTGCCAGCCTCTCGGAGCTCCACAATCCTTGGAGACAATACGTCACCGTGCTCCGGGATCTCACACACATCGTTGCCGGAGAACACAACCTGGAGCTTGCTTTGCTGGGGATCAGAGGTCAGGTTGAGGAGGCCATACTCTACGCTCAGCTCCACGGGCCCAGGATAACTGCTACGGTGGGTGTCAGCATGCACTGTAAAAAAAAAATTGTTTCAGCTTGAAAATTAAATTGAGTCAATTAAGTTGTCATTTACATCATTAACACTGACATTACATAATGTTAATATAAATGACGACTACAATATTTTTTCCTTGGTCTTTGGAGTGTTATAAGCTGTTTGTGTGTATATATAAGATCTGTAAAAATTGCCTTGTTTCAACACACCCCCACAAACTTCTTGTCATGTGGTGTGTAGGAGTAAAAATTGAATAGTAATAATTACTGCTGTGAAATCTTTATTTTATGTAATATTTAGTATTAATATTGGAATTAATAAAAAAAAAGAAACAATTTGAACAAAATTTGAAATAGATTTGCCAGGTTTGTAGCACTAAATGTTAATTAGATATTCACAGACTTATTTAAAATGCATATTTATGGTTTAAAATGCGTATGAATGCTGACCGTAAATATATTAAACCATTTGCCTTTCAAATATCCATTAAATAAAGACAGTAAATTATTATTTTAAGAAAGTAAAACATTGGCAAACATTGGTAGATAATATAGGCCTTGGTGTTATACTGATTAATCTCTAGCTTTAAGATTGTAGTTCATTTTAGCAAGCAGCTTTGCCAAAAAATTGAAAGCATGAAAATCCTGAAAGGGTTCAGGCAAGTTCACCTTTTCTGCAAGATTCTTCAACTGTCTAAACAAAGTGTCTCTCAGGCTGCTGTTATCTGTTTTTGTGTGTTGTAGTGTGTGTATGTGTGTTTTTGGAAAGCGCTCAATGGCAGAATTTTGTATGTACATTTATCAGTGACACCCATAGTACACACGCTCTTAGCTTTGAACTGTAAGCCCATTTATCACTAAACTCACTTTTATTCCCACTTCAAAGCCACTTCACGGGATTGGAAAGACCCAGCTTACTTGAACCCGGGTCACTTTATTCTGAAACGCTTTTAAATGCGACACTCCATTAGAATACTGGCGAATACTAGTGTGTTTGCATAATTTTAAAGCTGTTAAAAAGTGGCTCGCTTAAAGGGCGAAATGAGATTGGTTAACTTTTGACTGATCTGTTCGGCTCACGGGATCGTGTTAATGGGTTGAGTGTTTGGATTATTTTGAAATGGAATAGTAGTACACTCTATGCTGCCTGCATGAAACGGTATAAATAATGAAGATATATAAAATAGTAGGGTACTTATGACCTCATTTGTTTAATTCAGGGGTATATAAAATCTTTTGGCAGTCCAATCAAGTCCTGTCAAGAATATCATGGCTGATGTCAGTTTCTTGTCATTTGTTGCACTAGACATGGAAGGTCAAATTGAGTGCAGTGTGTTCTGGGATATAATGTTTAATTATCTTTTATTAGATATTCAAAACAGCAAAATATCAAATTAAATTTTGTTGTTTTGAAAGAAGCATTGTGCCTACCAAGACTGCATTTATTTGACCAGAAATACCGTAAAACTCTAATATTGTGAAATATTCTTTTAATTGAAATACTTTTTTATTCCTGTGATGACAAAGCTAAAACATAACAGCCATTTCTGTAGTCTTTAGCATTGTTTGGTCCTTCAGAAATCATTCTAATATGCTGATTTGATGCTCAACAAACATTTCTCTTTATTGTTCATTTTGAAAATTAAGCTGTTTAATATTTTTGTGCAAATTTTTTGTGCAAAATAATTTTTTTTATCAATTTAATGAATCACTGTTCAATGTAAGTGTTTGTTTTTATCTTGCTGACCTCAAACTTTCAAATAGTAACACGCATAAAGCAATTCTGCGGTCTTTCTGAATAGATTCTTTCAGGTAAAACAGCTTTTTGGGGTCCAGTCCTGCATAAAACGATGGAAAAGGTTTGGAGATTGTTTCTGTAAGGCGATTTCTGTTTTCCTCTGCTGCTGTGTGTAAATCTCTGCTGTTTTCTTTGCACTCAGCAAAGAGTTTAAGAGAAAATAGTGAAACCGAAACCACAGACTGCCATCCAGATAACAGACTTCATAACCCACTACCCCTTGCTGGTACTATCTCCCATTGTTTTTATCTCCCGATAAAGTTGTGTTCAGTACTGTTAAAATAACGCGCAGCAATTTTCCGTCTCTCGAGTTTTTGTATTCTCCTTCCAAAGATCATAAACCATAGTCTTCTCCACTCTCTGCAAATATGTAGCCGGGATGTTATTAGAGGAATTATAGCAATGGTTTGATTTTCACTGGGATACTTTCCCAAACGGATTGCGGTTGGCATGCTGTCCCGTCATGTGTGCTGCCTGAGAGGGCATGCTGTGTGTGTGTGTGTGTGTGTGTGTGTTTTCTGGGATCAGGTTTTAGAGGTCTGTCGAGACACTGTAGGTGCTGACAGCGCTGGCTGCCCTCATGCATGTGTGAAAGACTTCTATTGACCAGTACTGTACGACTGGGCTGAAGAGAACGAGAAAGTAAATCGAGAGGTTTTTTAAAAGCGGACTAGGCTATCTTTTTACATCTCTGTGGTCTTAGCGTGTATGTGTGTGTGTGTGTGTGGTTTTAAATCCCGGTAGATCTGGTGTCATACTCATGTACTACTGGGTTTAGGTGATGCTGGGCTGTGTGTGTGTGTGTGTGTGTCTTGCATGCAAGGCACATTCCTTTCATTGTCTTTTTAAATTCTGAACTGTCAGTGCTGGTTATACAATTAGAGAGTTCAAACTTCCTCCATTGTACCTTTCTTTCCTTTTTTGGGTATAAAGGGCTTTATGTGCTTTTTCGTTGTGTTCAAAATCTGCCCACTTAGACAGCAAGGGGCCGTACGAGTGAGAGTTACAGCAACACGCAAAGTGCATTTATTACATGACATTTAAGAGAGGGTAAATCTGAAATTGGATATAACCTTAAGACCTAAAAGCATCAGGTATACAGTAGGTGTGATCAAGGATATCTTGTTTACTTGCCACTAAATCAATGTCTACCCTGCATATGGATTCAGTTGTCAGTTTTGAACCAACTCTAGAGGTCCCAATAAATTTTACTTACATTTTTAAAAGCATCAACTCTTTAAAATATTAAATGAAAATTAATAATTTAATAATACAATAAAATTAATTATGACACTGATAACTGGAGTAATGGCTTCTGAAAAATCATTAATGATCATTATATTTACAACATTAATGTTTTATTATTAAACATTGTTGAAATACTTCTGTTCTACAGCAGACATCTAAACAGTAGTGTACAAAAAAATAGGAAAAAATAATATAAATTATGTAAAAAAATCTCTCTCTCTAACTCACTATATATATATAAAAGAATATATTTTATCGTTTATCAATAATAATATTATCTTATATATATATATATATATATATATATATATATATATATATATATATATATATATATATATATATATATATATATATATATATATATACATATTAGTTATATATTAGTATAAGAGCTCAGGATCCTCTCTTTCTCTCTTTTTCCCTCTTGTAGTATTTTAAACTCTTCTTCCTATATTTTCTCTCCCTTCTTCCAGTGACTTCAATTTTGGACTGTTTACTTTGTGATTATTGAATATTTCAACAGGTTTAAGGTCCATTAATAATTCAGCTGCTAGACTGAACGACAGGATTTACACCGCAATGTTATTTCCCAACTGGTGCTAGAACGGGACTGTAGACGTGAGGTCAGAGTTCATTTAAAGTGTTGTGATGTCTCAATGTTGCATGGAAACAGCCAGTCTTTCGGGTGACCCTTAATTGCTGTGCCTCAAAGCGGCTGCTGACAACTGTGAGCGCACGTCAGACAAAAATGAGAAAAATGTAATAATTCATTATTCGCCGTCCCAAGCAGTTAATGTGCTGCTTTACCTTATTTCCTCCGAGGTTTAACTGAGAGCTCTAATTACAGTCTTACACAGGAATTTTAATAGTAGCTTGTGCTTTAAGATAATGGAAACAAGGCCCCTGGGATTAGAAAAGATTTCCAAAGCCCAGAGCACAGACAGCCGTGAGAAGAAGGGTCAGTAAAAGAGCCTTGTGTCTCTTACTCACCTTAATTCCTCTAGCTCTCATTTACCTTTTTTTAAAAAATGAAATAAAATTTCATTAAATGAAAAGAATTCAACAAATATTGTAGAATATGGCATACTTTTGCATTAAAGGCACAAATATATTTATTATTATTATTATTATTATTATTATTATTATTATTATTATTATTATTATTATTATATTATTATACAAATATTTTGAGATATTTATATAAAGTATTACCTAATAACAAAAATAAATAAATGAGCTAAATACTTGACTTTAGCTTTAATACTTTGTTTTTAGGCAGTGTTTTCAATGTTGTTGAGAAATTTTGTAATGGGATTTACAAAAATGCCTTATAAAATCCATAGAAAAGCCTTGAAAAGAAAAGATGCAGACTAAGTGTTTCGGGCCCTTTACCCTATTTCTAGAAAGTGCCATATCACGCTATCCCTTCACCAATCCATCTTTCCAGTGAGTAAAAAGTGAGGAATCAATTACCTCACCAAGTATGTAACCCTCAGCGAAACAATTTCTTTTCCAATCTGACGGATAGAATGACTACAGTGAAGAAGAAAGCTCTCACCCCACTTTATTTTAGTTTTTTCTTGTTAATTTTTGGTCACAGCACCCTTGGTACTGTATAATCATTCCTGTGAGCACACAGGAAATGATTATATGCACCGATGCACTTGGATTTCACGGACTTAGGGTTCATTTGATATGAATAATTAAGAGGAAATGAGAATCTGTGTAGAAATGTTTGGATAATAAATATGGGAGGAGATATTTTAAGAGCTATGAATATGAACATTCATCGGGATATTTGCATTTGGGCTCGGAGAGTTTAATACTGTAATAGCGGAATGGATTGGGAAAAGGTGGTGGTTCTGGGATCCGGCAGGAATGAGGAACAGAAATTTATTTTGGATGAGATTAATAATTTAATTTAATTTTAAACAGCACTTTATTCCTTAATATAATTATTTTTGAAATCCTTTTTTAATTTATTTATATTCATGTTGGTTTATTTGTATTTTCAACTTAATTTTATTAGTTTTTTGTACTTTATTTCATTTTATTTTGCATTTCATTTTATGGATTTATTATTTCATTTCCCCTAGAAAATTATAGCCTGTTACCCGAAAAGCTACTCTGTTTTAAATATAGTTAAGTTTCTTAACTCCTGCCAACACGATTGTGGGTTGATTTAAATGAAAAGCAGTACTGCATCGTAACACTCCGGTGCATCAGGGACGTCGATAGTGACCCAGATTCTAAAGAAACTGAATGGAGACGCTAACAGGAGCCTGACCTTTAGGTGACCTGGAAGAATTTCCACGTTCTTGCTTTGTTATGCTCGTGCACATTTTCTGTTTCTAAAAGGAGTTCTGTCTGATTTCTCAGTGCATCCTCTTTCAAAATGTTGTTTACATTGATGTTTTAGGCAGGCAGTTACATTAGAGGCTGGCGACATCCGTTTGCTGGGAAACCAGATTGCAAATCATATGTGAATGATTATGACAAACTGCCGAGAAACTGGAAGTGCGCTCGTAAACAGAATATTTACAGTTTAGAGTGGAATATATGGAGGAAAGAAAAGGAGATCCGAGAGGATAGTAGAGGTGAGGAGAGGAAAGTGAGCGTAACGGCCGCTGAGTCAGACAGTCTGGGGTCAGATCCTCAGCACCCGTCTGTTTCGTAAAGAGACGTTTTTTAAGAGAGACGATGATTTATATCTGGGAAGCTTTCTGAGGTGAAGTGTGTGTCCAGACCACAAACTTGGCTGAGATAGACTTAGGAGATAGATAGCATTTAGGCAACATACAGCTCAGAAATGCCCATTACTGCAGACAATGTGTTTGTTTGTTTGTTTGTTTGTTTATTTGGTGGTGCTAAATTCCATTTACAACTTCCAGCTGGCACTTCCAGCCGTCTTCAAATGCAAAACATAAAAACGTTGGATGCGCCACATGTTAAATCTCCCTGTCTCTCGCTTTTTCCTGAGGGTGTTGTGGGTTAGTAGTTAATCATCTGGGCTGGTAACTGAAATTATGAAATTAATATGAAATAAAATCCAGATGATTCATGACCTTTTTTTTTTTTTTTTTTTTTTAAAGAAAACCTTAGTTGGAACAGAAACTTTTTGGGTGTTGTTGATTGAGTAATATGTTATTTAGTAATATAAAAGTTATATAAATATTCAAAAACATTGTTATATTTTAATAACAAATAATTACAAAAACAAATTTTTTTTTAATGATGTGAAAAAAGTAGTTGCACAACATTTTTCACGATATTTAGTGTTTCTGTTTTTTGTTAGCCTTTGGGGCAGTTTTTTTTTTATTTCATTTTTATTTAATGCACTTTATGATGATGAAACACAAGCTTGGCCGACTGTTCTGTCTTTTTTAAGTAAACAGGAAGGAACTGAAAAACTTTATGCATCAGACTGCTCAAAAATCATTTGCAAATTAGCAAAGAAATCAAACCTTTTGAAAATTAGGAAAGAAATCAACCCCTCATTGTTGTCTTTTTTTCTTACAGTTGTCCTTGTTCTTTAAACTGGATGGAGGAGGTATTATTGTCTCCAGATTTTCTCAGAGTTATGCTGTTGATGTACGGCACACGGAATCAAGTCTGTAGTGCCGGGTATCTGAAATGAGTAGAATACATGTGGAGATGCGCATTTCACAAATGCACACACACATCGTTAATCAGCTGATTGTGTGTGTGAGTATCAGCGTGGCAACAGTGAAGCCAAACAAAGCAGCCAGAGAATCAGAGTTCAAGCACGCACTCAAGCCAGACCTACATGAAAAACAAGCCGCTAACTGAACAGTGAAGCTGGCTTCTCCTCCCATGCTGGCACAGACACTGCCTGATTCTGAACACTGTTTGATTCAACACCACTGAGACGCTCTGTGATGTTATTCAAACAGCGCTGGCATTTAAAAAATCATTTTGGCATTTCCCCTTTTTAAAATGTGAAGCAGCAGTTAGACGTATTTTCTTTTTCAGTAGAAACATCAGTGTTCCTCTTTCATTGGCTTTGACAGCATATTTGAGTTTTGGTTGCTGGAAGTGATTAAAGTGATTTATTTTGCTATCTATCTATCTATCTATCTATCTATCTATCTATCTATCTATCTATCTATCTATCTATCTATCTATCTATCTATCTATCTATCTATCTATCTATCTATCTATCTATCTGTCCTTCTTTTTTTCGCTTTGAGTTTTGGGCAAGAGAGCACTGAAAAAGTCGCTCTACCTCTGGAGCAGATTCTTACATCAACACACTTCATCACACACCATCACCACACCATGTAACTCAACACTCCCCCAGAGAGAGACTTACACAAACACGACGATTGAAGGAAAAGCCTGTCTTTAAAACAGACAGTCCTCTGAAAAAGATATGGATCGAGCGGTCGGCGCATGTATAGATCACATGCCTTAAATTAGCCTTCCTCATAGCGCGCTGTAGTAAAACTGCAGCCAAACACCAGTTACCAACCACAAATACACAGTCAGTCTGTTACCCAAGACCAGGCGCTCACAGCTCCCGCATGCGTCTTCCTCTGAGACTCCATCCAAGCGGGATAAAGCACCGTTCAGACCCCGTCTAATCACACCCGGAATGTTTCACACACTGGCATTTCACAGATATTACAAGGACGGACAGGTGCACTCATACTCAACAGACAAGAGCAAACCTCTGCTTTCAACAGTAGGTAATTGAGTAACAGTTGACCAGTGGAATGACCCGTTGTGTTTATCGTCACAGATCAGGGTGTCGCTGAGGTCACTTCTGCCTCTTTCACACGTGTACACACGTTTAATGCTTTTGATTCTTTAGAAGATCTGCGTTTTCATTTAAGACTTTAGCTTTTTGCTGTAAAGTGGTATTAGAAGATATTAAGGGCCATTATTCTGAATACTTGGTAAATGTTATTCCAGGGACCAGAACACATTGTTCAGAAAATAGAATTAGTAGATACGTAGTTGTAAATGAATGAGAATTAGTTGACATGTAGTTACAAATGTAGTTACTTATGGTTAGTAGAATATCAAAAATAGCTGGCCTATAAGTCTTAGAGTGGTAAACTGACAAATAATGAACTTATATTCTAATATATTCTAATATTATCTATATGTATGTAACTTTAACTATAATGTACATTACCCGTGAACCCTTGTGTATTAACAAATTGAATGATTGACAAGTGAGTTAAGTGTCGTAGAAGTCACCTTACATTCATCCATTGTGCTGAATAAGATTTTCAGAAAAGATAAGTGTTCATACTGCAAATGTGTTTTTGACCACCTCTGGGTGCTGATAAAATGAACAGATCTCAAAACATTCTGCACCCCATTTACAGCAGGAGGAGATCTGGAGAAGGCCATTGGGTTCAATCTGGGCTGCAGACCTTTCTTTTTTACCACTTTCTGTCATGTTTCAGAGGGAAGACTTTGCGGATTTATAGAATTTTTAATAACTTATAAAATTAGCCAAGCCTTACAGGAAAAAATTCCCAGACTTTCCGAGTGGAAAATAATTTGATACTGGACACTAGGAAACTTCTGGAGAGAAATTCCACCCATGCATGAAGAAGCTCATGTAACTGGCTGAATCTCAGGTTCAAAAGTATTTTTTACATTTAAATATGTTTTTATTTTTATTTAGAAAGGATAGAAAGAAAATTATAAGTGGGGAGCAGGATAAAATGCATAATAGGGATAACTATATTGTATTTGGGATACTCTGTCCAAAATCTACCGCTGGGTTTATTTGTGGGGAAACGATGGTTCCCATGCTGTTCGTCAAAAAGAAGGATGGAAAATATTTACAATAGAGGGTAAATCAATAAACTACACAGAATACAACAAAATCAAAACACAAATATTTTCCCAGCGCTCCCACATTTTTGGCCGATACCCATAATGCTTCATTCTCTTTAGGCTTAAAGGCTTCTGAAAGTAAAAGAAAGATACAGATTAAATGTATTATTAGATTGATTATTGTTCATTAAAACTATTTAACACATACCAGTGTTTAATAATGTTTGTGCAGGCTCTTAAGTATATTAAACTCACTTATCTCAGGTATCTTAAATATACTGTAGTTTAATAAATGCTTTAAATGTTCTTTCCTTTAGCGTAGTATCGTGTCCAGAAAGATATCTGATTCTTACGAACTCACTCTCTGTGTGTGTGTGTGTGTGTGTGTGTGTGTGTGTGTGTGTGTTTGAGAGAGCTACTATTTGTGGATCTTGGAATAAAACACATATAATTTTACTAACTTAAAGTGAACAGATTGATTTAAAGACACTAAAAACGAGAAGCTAAAAATTTTATTTTTAGTTTTTATTCAGGAGAATGAAGCTAAACTGTAAAGTTTGTGGAGCAGATGCAGCTTCTTTGTTGGGTCTGAATCAAACCCTGAACCCATTTTTGTGGTAGTCTGTTCATTTCTTTGCATACAGTGGTAAAGGCTCATCACACTCACAGATTTTAGACGTTTTTTTAGATTTTACTTAAGACTTGGATTTAGTCATTTAGGATATTTAGTCCATAAATTTAGTTTTATACTAGTGAAGATCTTTGTTTCCCAGTTTCAAGTTTTACTTTTGAGGACTTTTTAAAGTGAAAGGTTCATATTTTGGTTTTGGGAGTCCCTAATTACTTACTCAACGACTCCTAACAAGTTGATTTTACAAACCCCTCCTTTGTGTGATGCTAAATGTTGATTGGTCGATTGGTCTCATTTTGTTTCAGCAAGCCTGTAATGCCTGATAAAACAGCATTTATGAGCGCAGTGCTGCTTTATATTTAATGCCGTATTATTACCTTTTAAAGAGAATACTGCCCAAGTGTCAGTTTTGTACCCTTCTATCCAGTCTGACACCATTTATTTCAGTGGATTTATCCTACAGAGTTGCACCTTTTTATCCATTCAGGTTGTAAAGCGAGTGACGGAGCGAAGACTGTCTCTTTCCTGTCCTCCGCCCTTACATCCGAGCTCCCAGAGCAATGACAAATGATGCAAGAGATAAAGATTTATTAATGCCATATAAAATTGTCATTATTAAAGGTGACTGATAGGAGAGGGCAGAAACTGAGGGTAATCATTTTGATCGCTGTAGTCCAGTCTGCTTTGACTAATGGACTGGTGACGTCCGCCGGAGCTTTTAGTGGGATGAAACGGCATTGATTAAAAGTGTGCGTAAGAACGAGGAAGACACAGAGGTGAAGGAGGTGTAGATTTAAAAGCAAATGCAAATTGAGATCCTGTGTTACAGCAATAGTCTCTAATGAGATAAACTGGTTTATACACAGACACACGTCTGTTTTTCCATCATGGTAGGGATTTTCCATTAACTTTTGTTGTTATTAGACTGAGCTAATAATATTTTTTAGCCCCTAACTCTCCACACAAACCTCACATAATCCTTCTGCATTTTTAGCCTTTTATTAAGACGTTATTTCGTTTGTTTATTAAGCTGTTTTCCTTGAGGAGATCCTTGGCTGCTTCCCACAGTGTAACTGATTTCAGGTTTTACTATGCTTGAGGATATTTGATCCCCAAAATATAGGCACATCCGGAGCCAGACACACACGCGCTCACACACACACTACACACATACACACACAATGTCCCTGGCCGAGGTCTTAAGGAATTCATTCATTCATGACTTTAATGTAATCCTTTACCGTCTGCTTTTCCATTAGTTTCATTTATCACAGACAAACACACTTACGTCACCTGTTCTGTCTTTCTGAAGGGACAGAGCATAACCATCTTTCATCCGTGTCTCTGTCTTTCAGGTGGATAAGGTATGTGGTCACTCTTCGAATGCTTCTTCAACCACAGTCAGGACGTTTCCTCCGACTTCAGTCACGCCTCCACCTGCCAACAGCTCGCAGGACGTTCCAGGAGCCGATAAGATCGGCATGTTGGCGCACCTTCACAGGTTAGGCTGGATCCCAAGAGTCATATATTGAAAAACCCATTTTTATAACTCGATATTGAAAATACTTGGGGTAGAGTATTATGGGAATTTTACATTTTTAAATGACTATTTGTTTATTTTATGTTACTTTTTGGAACCTGAAGATTTGCTTGTAAATTATAAATTAGAGACGCACCAGTGTTTAAATGTATAGGGTATCAATACTGATACTTGATGTGACCACAAATATTCTAAAATAGTTTTTCTAAAACACAATGTACATCCAAATAACCTATTTTCTGTTTCAATTAGTTGAATTTGACTTATTCCAATATTAAAAGCAATAATTTATAACAATATGAACAGTATTTAAAAAATCCTCTGCTATACTCATGACTCCTTGCTGTCTAAATTAAGCAACACGCCATAAAGTGTGTGTAAATGTATATCCATGTACGCATGCTTTAGGCAGACAGACACATATACCCAATTGGCCAATGTCTCTAAAAACACAGATTAAAAAATAGGATATCGAACATTTAACTAAGTGTCTTCAGATCCGTATCTTGAAGGTTCTCACACAGACTGCAGATAGCATTCACTAAGTGGTAGGCTGGCAAGGTCGGTGCTGTAACTGGCACTGAGACTGCAGGAACGGAGAGAGATAAATGAATTAGAGTTTTTTTCCTAGTGTGCAGGAGTCAGTAGAGCAGAGGACAGCAAACACTCACCACCATACGGATGACTTCATCTCTCTGCACTAAGAGCCTTGGAAATACTCTGGCTGGCAGGCCTGGAAATATATAAATTAAAAATGTGCAATTATTTCCAAAGAATATTTAAAGCGCTCCATCGTTGTTAAAGGAATAGTTCACCCCAAAAATTCAGAAAATTCTGTCATCATTTACTCTAATAGTTCCAAATTTGTGTGAATTTCTTTGTTCTGCCGAACACAAGGGAAGATATTTTTAGGAAAGTTGTAACCAGGCTGTTTTGGGTCACTATTGGCTATAGTCTTTTTTTTCCATGCTATGGAAGTCAGTGATGAACTATTCCTTTAAGATCAGAGGTCAGAACACTATGTTATAGTTCGTTAAATGGAATAAATTATTATGCGCTGCTAGGTTGTGTATCACGCCCATGTTGAACCTCCATTGACATGAATAATGGAGCTCAACAGCAGGGTTCTGGAAGTCAAAATATTCATAGTTACTTTTATGGGTGAATTTTAACTAAAGAGACTAGTAATGCTTTTGAAGCATTAAAGCAACATGAAACCCAGAATGATCTAATTATTACATCATTAATTCACTCAAAATGTTAAATACATATATTTTTTGTCTAATTGTCAAATAGTTTTTGTTGTGATCTCAGAGTTTGGTCTGGTTAAGTTTTAGCCCTTGACGGCAAAAGCACTTCCTGAATCTGCCTGGTTGAGTTTCATTGTGTGATGTAACCCATCTTTCAGGTCTGGTTTGCATGTGCATGAGTGAGTTTTATTTCTCCATGGTCATGATTTTTCTCTCCCGTTCTCACCATCATCCCCTCCCCTGTTTTGTTGCCCTTTGGTTTCTTCCATCTCTCTGTTCTCCCCTACAAACTGCTTGCCTCGTCCTCCTCTGGACGGTTCCATTGTCTTGTACTGGGGGGTTTGACCATTATCAGTTCACTCCCACTGAAAACCTCCAAGACCGATAGAAGTAGAACTCTGAAAAAGGTTGCACGGTAAGCATGAATACATTTACTAAAAAGTTGCATTGTCTTTCTTAAAAAAATGAATCTGTGTGTTTAATTTCCTTGGGTAATATAGGTTAGATCCACCTCTTTCTACCAACTTGCTACAGTTACCTTACCAGTTTTCACACTAGTGTTTTTAGTGCAGATCGAGTTCTTTTGTCACTACAGTTTGGTTTGTTTGGTTGCTGTGGAAGCTGAAAAGTTGTACCCAAGTCTAACTATGGTTCGTGTGGTTTCCTGTCTGATTCACATTTGGTATGAAAGCAGTTTGGCGTAATGTTTGCATGTGAACCACTAATGTTAACACATAATTTGTTCAATATTGACTCTGGATGTTATATAGAAACTGAAAACTGAGTGTTTTTTTTTTTTTTTTTTTTTAGAAATGTGGTCTGATTGGAAAGGGATCGAATCAAACTTGGGTTCAGATCAAGCAAACAAACCAAAGTGTGAAAAACGGTTTTGGTAATTTTAAATTCAGGTTGCCTGATTGGTTCCTCACTAAGCATGTGACCCGTAACTACCTGCTTCCATGCTTTTGTCTCTGTAAAGGTTGTCCTTGAAATAAACATGTTTGAACAGACAATTTTTCATTTCCATCCGTCCACCAGATTAATCTGACACTGGGACTACATGCACACTCTTAAATGTTAAATTAAATTAAATTAAAGTATACCTAAAATAGCCTTTAATTATGTTCTTAAAACAATGGGTTCTCTGACTTTATCTTTCAAAACATTTAAGTGTCTCATACAGTTGCTTATTATCTGTATATCTTGTTAATTTATTGATTTGTGTTGTAGGGAGTTTATGGGGTATATCTCCCGGTATAAGTCTTTCTTCTCCATACTTCCGGAGACGTTATGTGAGGGAGAGATGGGCGTTGATGAGCTCACGTGTTGGAGTGGAGATGACGTAGTCAAAAGGTAAGCCACTCAGTGTGTACAAATTAATTTACTTTCACTAGAAACCTGTTTTGAGGTTAGGACAAAGTGTCAGATGGACTGTGTATGTGCGAATGCACAAGACGTTTTTTTTTTAAGAATTCAGATTTTCTTTTGATCCTGCTTAAAAAAATCACTTTAACCAGCCTAAATTTGTCTGTGGGTCTTCCCCAGTCTTCCCTAGCCTGATCGTGCTGTTCTGCTGGCTGGTTTTGCCATGACCCCATCAGATAAAGAATCCTAAATGCCATTTGAGAAGCACTTCAGAAGGATTTTAGACACTTTTGAGCTTGACCAAGCTGGAAGGCCAGCATAGCTCCCATCTGGCTTGGGTCTGGTATGTGTATATGGGCTCTCTAGAACAAAGAAACACATCATTGCAAATAATCATTCAAGAAAGCACAAACGGAAAAGCCAAAACGCACCCACAGAGCTCCTCCATTAACGAGAAATTACCTTTGGGCCACACTGACTGACTCCTAATAGATTTCTAACAAATCTGTTGCCCCTCAGAGAGAAGTGTTTACTTTGAGAATGAATGTCTGGCTCCAATTTCATGCCTCAAAAGATAACTCTCACTAACGACCGGTGACAAACAACTAAACCCATGTAAGGTAACACAGATGATTGCCGTTTCATTAACAGCCAAAAGACATTGAAGTCGCCAAGTTTTGATTTCTTTGTTTTCTCTTTCTCCCTCTCTCATGCCAAATTCTTCAAGTTTTTGTCTCAGAGTGATTTGGGGTAGTTGTACAGCGCCAAGGCTGTTTTGTGGTGTTTGCAGCCCAACGAAGCTCTTTTTCTCTCACATCCATCACTCTCTCGTTCTCAGAGAGGTCACGCGGCAAATGACGATCTGTATTTCATTTGCCTGCTGGCTTCACTTCTTAAGCACCATCAGCAGAACATGCAATTATGACAATATTCTCTCTTTCTCTCCCCCACTCGCACTCGTTCCGTCCCCTCATACCCAAATGTGGTTGCCCTACCTCCCATCGATCTCTATAGCAACCAACCAAATTCTGGCCATCAACAATCCAGCGCAAAAGAGAAAAACTGCTATAAATGCCTTATTTTAAAGTACTGGTGGTTCCATAGTGTTAGATGTTAATATTGTGGTATATTATGTACGGAATAATTTGTACTTTGGTTTTGACATTGGTCAAAAGTATCATCTTTATAGAACATGCTTTTTTTTGTAAAGCTTGTGCTTTCCAGAATGTGACAAAAAATGGATTGTGGAGAAGTGTTAAAAAATAACAAAGGGTTTATCATTATTTTATCTGGAAAAAAGTTTCCAAGCATTACTTTTGAAGTAAAAATACAAACTTTTCTAACAGTGGTGAATCATTTCTATAAGACCATGCCATGTGTATTAAAGCAAACAGGTTTGATTTAGATTTCTTGTTGACTTGGAGAAGCATGTAAGGACTGTGATCTCCAGTAAAAACACACACACTCTACTGCAGTTCTGCGTCCAAAAAAGAGTTGTCTTCTCTTCATCCCTGTTTCTGTCTCACTTTTTTCTTATTACTCAATTAATCAGTCTTTGAAATTTGGCCTAACAATCTGTTTCCTCCAGAGCAGTCTGTCTGCCAGCAAGATGCAGAGAAGAGAAGCAATACAAGATATTTGTCACATTTTGTTCCTATTTGGAATTAATGCATATGTATAGACCAACCACGTTTTATAGTAGTTTTAGCTTTTCAGCAGTTCACCGTAAATCATCCAGGGACTCTAAAACTTTGGGCGCTTTTTTCACATTTGGGTTGGTGTTACTCCAAACAGCTCTCTCTGCTGTCTTCAAGAATCTTACTTTGTTTCCTGCTAAACATTCATATGTTGATCAGATGGTTAGTGTAATGTAGTGGCTATAAGGCTATAAGTTTAAATCATATAAGGCACAGTCTAAAAGCCATCAGTGCAGTTATCTTAGGGACAGTACCACTTGAGTAAAGTGTGGTAGAGGAATTTATTGCAAGACTGTTACTTAACAGTGTCCACTGCGAACACCACACTAGACTGGTGATAGATAATCTCACATTCCAGTTTAGATTGGATTTAGATTTAGATTGATCCCTTTATCTAAGATATCAAGTCAAAACGGAATAAGATTGAAGATAAGGTAACTCCCATGAACCACATTATTTGAAAGCTTCTTTATATTAACACTTAATTTTGGCACTGCTCTACACTATGTATTCTATTCATCTTTTATTCGATGCTTTTGATATGTAAATAAACACAGATTATATAATATCTATATATAATAATATAATAAGGTGATTTGCCATTTTTGACGAGTTGTCAATGGAGAAAGATGTTTTGCTAGCAGGTGTAAATATTAGAACTGCATTGATTTATTTATTTTTTATTATTACTTTTTCTTTTTAATCTCATTGCGTTTCTTGATTATGGCCAGTTACAGTAAGAACTCATATCACAATAGAAGAGATGTTTAAATAAAGTTTTGTCTCACATCGTGTATTAGGTGTTTATGCATCCTAAAAGTGGCACAGTTCACTCAAAAATAAAAACTGTCCTTTGAAAAACAAACAATAATATTGTTACAATTTTCCAGCGCTTTTTGTCTTTCCACTGAAAGTGCTAAGTGTTTTATCAGATATGGGCTTGGAACTTTCAGGAGTAAATTATTATAGAAATGTACATTTATGCATGGTGACAGTGATTTAATCACTCAAGGTCACTGTAATAAGTCACTGTACTGTTATTATTATTATTAAAAAGTCAGTGAACTTCACTCTTTGCTCTAAAGAAATCAGGTTAAATTAGTCACTGATATTCACTTGTGTTGTTTCAAGTGGAAGCCAGAGAGAGGTATAGCTTGTAGACACTGATAAATAGACAAGATTCAAAGGCTAGAGTGAATCTAATTCAGTGAGCACCTCTGAAGGTGAGGGTCGTCCTGCAGAAGAATGCAGGGAGGTCTCTCAGGGGCTGCTGTGCTGAATCTGGGTCCCCCATGGCCTGGAGCCGGAACAAAGGGCCTCCTGTGAGCTCTGTGTGGGAAACAGTGGAGGAGAGAATCCCAACGCCCAGCCTGGGAATGTGCCCTCTAAATACATGGAGCAAAACCCATACAGAGAGAATAAATATTGCACACACACACACACACACGGATGTCTCTTTCTCTGTAATTGTGTCACATTCGCTTCATCAGTCAGACGATGTGAAGGTTCATGTTCATGCACAGATGACTTCAAAGCATGTCAGATGGGATGGTGCATGGTTGATTTCTCATTTGTTTCAGGCTCTTTTATGCAAGGCTTCTGGAAATACTCAGCAGCAGATATCACACACGAAACGGCGACAATGCGAGCGTGTGTTTGTGTGTATGTGGATCTGTCCATGCGTGTCCGTCCTCCGGTCGTGGTTCTGGATGTTTGGTCAGAGATTTTGAATGCCACAGATTTTTATGCCCGCACGATAAACCAGTTGTTTACCATTCACACATCTGGAAACCATTCAGTCAGCCTGATCTGCTCTCTCTCTCTCTCTCTCTGCTTTCCCCTTTCTCTGTATCTCAGTGCCTTGTTCTGTCTCTTCCTCTGTGTGTGGCCCTCATCCGCAGATTAGTGAGACACATTAAAAGTCGTCTTTTTTTTGTAAACCGCCGTGGTGTTGATAATTCTGATTTTGTGTGTGGCTTGAAAGAAATGGTGAGAAATGTCCTTCTTTTATTTTAAAACATTTTATTAGAGTTGTTAGCAGATATTTATTTATTTAATTTATTCAATGTCAAAAATCTCAATAATCCTATATAATCAGCAGGAATGAATTCTGATTGATTGATTAAATCTCAGTAATATAATCATTATTTTATATTATTTTATTTGACAGGCACCTGCTTTCAAACATGCTTGAATAATAATTTATATTATTGATTTAGTGTATAGTATAATATAACGACTTGAAAATGAAAATCTAAAGTAGTATAATATTATTATTATTGCTATCAGTGGAGAAAAATGTAGTTTGCTTTCATGGATTTTTTTCCTAAGAGACAAAACCATATTACAGGTATAGTTTTCTAGCTCCATTGGTAATTGTGATTTTTTTTTTTTTTTTTTTTGGTTTGCTGATAGAAATGGTGACATTAAATATGACATTTATTTACTTTTAAGGTTATTTTAATACCAATATTAAGCATAATATATAATGTCTATTAAAAGTATTTTTATTTTATTTTATTTTATTTTATTTTATCAAAGGGCTACATGTTGTTTATAATTAATTTCTATTAATATCTGTATGTAAGTTTTTATTTTTATTTTATTTAATGTGTATAAAATAATAATAAAATTATATAAATTTAATCAAATGTGTAAAAAAGCAAAATTGAGTGTTTTGGGTTTAGACCAGTAATTATAACTGGCTTTATTTAAAAGCAGTAGAAGTATTTGGTATGTCCTCACTTGGATAACTAACTGAATGTGTATGTATGAGTGTGTGATAAGTGGTCATATTAAATAATGTAATAATGTAAGTCGAGACAGCTGAGTGCACCCTGGGATAGAGGACACTCGACCCATTCCCATGACCCAGATACGTACTGTGGACCAGAACACTTACACACAAGCAAGCTTTCTAGTTGGCTATTGTCTTCGGTGGTCACTGCAGTCACATTATGACATATAGACAGAAAGAGAGTGAAGCATTGCTTTCCATCACATTTTTAGACTGTATTCTAGAGGGAGGGTGTAAAATTAGCTTTGATTGGTTGTTTTCTTGGTTGATTAGTCTTGACGAGATTCTTTGTAGTTCCCTGTCTGCTTGTTGCTTTTTTTCTGGCATCTATATTTGCTTTGTTCTAATTAACAACGCTGTTCTCACGTCTTTGTTATGCTCTGCGCTCTAGAACCCGTGAGACTCGCACGTTCTGGAACGTGCTTCTGGCGAAAGGACAAAAACAATCCTCCCCTTATATAAGACCCTGAATTTAATTATCTGAATCAATCTGGGGCGGGACACAGACGATTCTATTCCACATTTCATTCCAGAGACGCATGGCTGAATCAGATCCCGTAACATCACCTCAGGGCTCTTCAGAGGCGATCCACAAGTGGTGTTGAAAATCAGAAGTTCGTACAAGAGAGGGGCGAGACATTACAGACTCATCAATGCCGGGCCTGAGTTCATTTGGGAGTTGGTCGGTCTGGTTGGATTTTTGACCTCAGAGAGAGAGGGAGAGAGACAAAGAGAGAGAGAAGCAAGTGGAAAAACAATCAGAAAATTCGTTGAATGCAACATGGCAAGACAAAAGAATTTAGAGAATGTTATAGTTTTCGGTTGGCCAGACCAGAAACATTTCCCCCGGCTGGATATTGGCCACATGTTGTCATGTTAGCAATTATTGAATGAATGCTTTGTTTTTATCCAAATATATATTTGTAAAGTGAGTTTGTACGGTTCAACCAAAGCAGCATGATTTCCCACCTTTTACCGATCGGTTTATCTAGGTACTAGTCGAACTGTTTAAGTTTGAGGGTTTGTTATTATTATTATTATTGTTTGCCAACTTTTCTTGTCATGTGTCCTTTTCCATGCTGAAATATTTCAGTGCTTTTCAGTCTTCAGTGTATTAACATTGACACATTACCTGAAGCATTATCCAGTGTGTTCATTAGGTTTATTTTACATGTATTAATACATCAAATATACATTTTAATGTGTGCAACCACATATTAATAACAATTGTACAGAAGGTTGGGGTTGGTAAGATTTTTTTTTTTAGTCCCTTATGCTCACCATGGCTGCATGTATTTGATTAAAAATACTGTAAAACTGTAATGCTATGAAATATTACAACTTAGAACAATAGTTTTTATTTGAATAGGTTTTAAAATGTGTTTTATAATGGCAAAACTGCTTTTTCAGTATCGTTTTCAGGGTCACGTGATCTTTTTATTATGCCGATTTGCTTCACAAGAAACATTTGTTATTATCAATGCTGAAAACTTTTATGAGAATTTTTTTTTAAAAAGATAGATAAAACTGCATTTATTTAAAATAGTTATCTTCTATAAAATGATGAAAGTCAATTTAATGCATTGTTAATTTTTTTAAAATGTATAGAAGTAGTTAAAAAGCAAACAAAAATCATGTTTTTTTATTAATAAGGCTTGAATTGACACTCCAAAAGATGGTGGTGCTTTGCCATTATAAAATGCTGTTTTAAATGTCGATTTAAATTGTAATATTTCATAATATTACTCCAAATACGTTTATTATTATTTGTGGTAAATTCTTAGTAATAAATGAATTCATCAACACTTAAACATAGTCTTTTCAGCATCAATTCAATATTACCCTAAGTTTGCATGTGTTTCCCATTATTGTGAACTCAAGTAAATATGTTTATGCTGCCAGTATATTTGGAGTTTAGATGTGGCTTCTGTGCAGTGTAAAACAGCTCCAAACAGGCTCACAATGTCATGAGGGTCCCCCGGCCAGTCCCGGCCCCCCACTTGCAGTGGTTCTGATGCTGGGAAGGAAATTTTGAGGTTAGACCTCTTAGAAACTGAACTGAATACCCGTTTGAGTTGTTTAACTGAAAGACAAGACTTTGTTTCCCATAGCCACCATGTTGAGCGTTACAATTTACCCCATTCATTTTTCAAGACAACGGACCAATAAATTCAACCGCATTACATCATCTAGTCCACTCTTCTAGCTAAGTCACATGGAGCTCTCGCCTTAAGCACAGGACAGCGTTGCTATGAATCAAAGGAGTGGTGATACGGTGAGAAAAGAACGAGATGAACAGCAAACGGCAGAGACTCTGAGTCATCTAACAGCATCTTGGAAATCAAATAAATACAAGAGACGGGGATCAGAAGGGAGCCCCGGAGGAGATGAAAGGGATCAGTTTTCTAACACTCTCCCCGTGGGCAGATCAGAGAGCCAGAGGTGCAGGCCCTGAGTCTCTCTGGGAGAAACCCGCTGGCCTCCTCCAGAGCGCTGACCTTAAAGACGCTTCCTGTTCCTGCTTCTGCTTGCTTCATTAGCTTTGAGGAGACGGGAAAGAAGGAATAGGAGGATAGTGGGGAAAAGTAAGATAGTTTTGCTTGGAAGACCAGTTTAGAGCGGTGTGAATGTCCAGTTTAATTCTGGGTGGGTGCTGGCCGGTTAAACTTGAAGCTGGTTGACTACGGTCGTCTTGTTAGGGACAACATTTTCTGAGGGGGGAAAGCAGCCACCAAAATACAAATATTTACTGGTGGCTAAAGAGCTTACTAATTGAGGTAGTCAAGAAGTTTTGTATATTGCTTTTCTAAGTTGGTTGTTTCACCAAGAAATGTCTTTCTTTATTGTTTCATCTCCTCTTTCACCTGCTTTATCCCATTTTTCTCATCTTTTCAAAGCGAATGAAGCCAAGTTCAGCTGGTGAAGCAGGTTGACTAGCTGGTTAAGCTAGTTAGCTAGCCTCGTGAGGAAACTGACACACCATAGTCATGTTTTGCAGTCCAGAATCCAAGAAAAAAAAAAAAAACAACCAACAAAGTACATTGCTGGTTAATAAGCCTGGTGGGACACTATCGGTTTGTGAAATAGTAGTCAAGACTAAACTGGTCATTTCAACACGAAAGTCAACTTTTTCCCTCACCTCCTTTTCTTTATCATCACAGATAGTTAAAAAAATGATCAAAGGTTAAAAAAGGGAAATAAAAGGAGAAACTGACTGACCAAGGTAGCATTGCTGGCCTGTTAGGAACATTCGATTTTGGTTCAGCAGTGGTTTTATTTGGTAATTTCAACAATAACTGTCTTTCTTTTTGTCTTTTTCTTTTCAGTTTCTTCACCAACTAAAATTAAGTTAGTTGATGAAGAAACTAACACGCCATCATCATGTTGTTCAGAATCCAACAAAAAAAAAGCAACAACATATGTTCATAAACAACAATTTGTTAGTCTAGACATAGTTGACAATTTTAACATATTCACTTTCTGTTCAATAGTTAAACAAGAAATCTAATTCACTTTTCTCATTATTTTTAATAACTCATGTTATGGAAAGTTAACAAGGTTAACGAGAAAATCAACATCATGTTTTGAGGCCTAAAAACCAACATATCTTGATGACCAACAAGTTAAGCTAGTTAAGAAGACTGGTGTGATTCCATCAGCTTTTCCACCAAGTTAATTAAGATTAAACTAGTTAACTAGCCTGGTGAGACCACTGACACGCTGCAATCATGTGTCGGGGAACAGAATCTGAAAAAACCAACATATCTTGGTATCAAACAATGTACCTTGGTTAAGCTAGTTAAAAAACCCGATGGCATAGCAGCATTTTTTTTGTAATACTAGTGACTGCATACCAGCATCTTTTTGTTATGCTAGTTTTTTAATACATCTACTATAAGGCGCCTTGTGAGGGCACCAGCATCCCGTTCAGCCCTCCAGCATCTCAAGCACAGCAGGTCTTTTCAGCTGGGATATGAGGGGAAAACAACGAATAAAGGGAGGATAGAATAGTAGAAGACACGTTATGAAATAAAAGCTCGTATTTGTTTTTGTAGGGTAAATGAAAGGCCGTCCCAGCGGTGTCCCTGACCTCCACCTCCGCCCTGCTTTGTATGACTCAAACGCTGGTGTCGTCTCACCGTCTGCATTAGCCCCGAATCTTTCTCCAGACAGCTTCACCCGACACACACACACACACACCATCCACCAGATGGGCTCCAGAAACACCATCCTGCCGCCCTGTGTTACCGTCCGATGACACGTTCCTTTATTTTACAAGAATTACGACTCTCGGGATACTCTGCGGGTCTGCCCTCCTTCCTGCTCGCCCCGTTTATCCCAAATAATTAACGATGACAGCCTGAACGTGACTCTTTTCTCTCTCTGAGGATTTAGTGGAGGAGAGCAGGTCTTCATGTACACACACACACATACACACACTATTAGGCATTTGAGATTATTGCACATACAGAATGCGCTTTGAAAGCCGTTTCTCTTTCCAGGAGTCCGTTTAAAGGCACTTGTTAAGGTGATCGCCACTATTTTATGACTGGCAACGTCCAATAACGCCCAACAGTGACTTTTGTTATGAGCAAACACCTCTCTTAATATTCTACATTTTATACATTACATTTTTCGACTTTTTACAATATCTTTATTTGCTTATTATTATTATTTTTTTATTAATAATACTTAATTTTTTGTTTTTAGTTTTCTTTTTTATTAAGTTATTATTTTTATTTTTATTTTTTGCGGCTCACCAGTGTGAAAATTCCTGGTCGAAGGTGTAACTGAAGATATTTGGGTGTGCACCTGCCTGTAAGTTCAGCCAGCTGAGCCCCATGTGGCATTTGTCATGCGTGTCCTGTTATTCTCAAAGTTTATGTTCAGTTGCTCACATGAACAGAAATAGCTGAATGGTGTGTGGCCTTGTAATCTTGGAACCGCATTCTCTCTGTTTGGATCAAATAGAAGGTTCTCAAAATGGGTGTGCATGCATATGCAAATATGTGTACGTACCATGTTTTTACACCATAGGATAGATTTGTAGCTTCTTCAGTTTTTCTGTTAGTAACAGTATATATAAAAAAAACAACAACGGCATATTATAACATGTATGACCCCATTATCCACAGTGAACCACATGTTTTGGAGGGGATTTTCCAGACCTGAAATCAATTAAATGAATTATGTGAACTGCCTTTCCCACAATCACCGCAACACATAACATGCCTCACTTCGTCTTAACGAATTCAAGAGTTATTGGATGATCTTCAGCAGACCAGATTCTTAAAAAATCTTGGTGCTGATATTAGTATTCAGGAATGTTCTTAGCCTCGTTTAGTAACTAAATTTAGACATAATTGCAGGGAATGTGTCAAAAACTATTAGCTTATAAAATGTACACCTTTATCATTGTTTGACTAATAGATGTATATTGTAAAAATGTGAATAGGCGTTGTTAGTTCAAACCAGTTCGGTTTATTCAAATAAATTTTTCTATTCATTTCCACCCTGTATGTGGATCCTGTATTCCTGTACGGTTTTAAAGATCACACGCAGACTACAAGTAACAAAACTACTTCAAAGGCTCAAAATTATGGGCTCTTTAAAGGCTTGTGTTTTCAGTGCCATCTGTTTAAGTGTTCAAGTTTGCGTCTGGAAGTGTGGGTGTGTATTTCTCTTAACTCTGAGACTAACAGGTGTTTTGAGAGCAAGTTCGTGTCATTTGCGGTGGCTGTACTTGTTTCAGAACTGAGATGACAGAGGGACACCTGTCCGACAAAGAAGCTTGGTTTTACAGCAGAGGATTAAAAAAAATGCAAAAAAAATCATAGCTGTCAGTTAGGATTTGCTGAATGAATCCGCTCCTAGATTGGTTGTGATCAGGTGTTGCAGAAGTTCAGATTTTTATTCCCTGTCTCTATGGTTACAAATATTATCTCAAGAATAGAAGCCAGCTTGACATCAGTTATTGGTTAATTTGGACACTATTCAAGCTGCTGTTTTTTCGAGAGGTTTGATAGTCATAATTGTCAAATAAATACTGTCAAGCCCACCGACTGACTGAATATAACCAGTTTGGCTTTAAATTTCATCAACCCTTTCATTAGTTTGTGTACATAAACTTTTAATAGACTGTTGTGTGCTGCTAGGACTTTAGTGTCTGTAAAACTGAAAAAAAAAAGAGAGAATATACTGCCATCTACAGGCTAAAGAACTCCAAAAAGGTTTGAACATAAAAGAACCAAATAAATGGCACTAGATTCAAACACTTTAGAAACATTAGATTCTCTTCTCCTCACTAAGGCATAATTCGATAAATAAAAGTAATAGTGCTGTTTTAATAGTTTTAAATAAAATGTATTAATGTAAATTAAAACTGTATTTTCAGCATCATTACTCAGTCACATTCAGTGTCACATGATCCTTAAAAATTCAAAATTTAGTGCTTAAGACACGTTTCTTATTATTTTCAGTGTTGAAAACAGATGTTGGAAAGGTTTATATATATATATCTGTTATATATATATATATCCTGAATCTGTTTACATTCAAACACCTGCATCTCAATGTCTTTTGCTGCTGACACTAGATGGCAGGATATGACCATTACACTTCCACAGAGCACAGCGAAAGGTTCATTAGGTTTTTTTTTTTTTTTCTTGGGCCCGCGCTCTTAAAAATAAAGTTACTGTTGACATTTATGGTTAATCGTGAAGAAACTCGAACATCTATGGATCTTTTCCGTTGCAGAAAAGGCTCTTTGCAGCGAAAAGCAGTTTCTTAGATTATTCAAATATTCTTCACAACAAGAAGAATTGCTTCTTTTAAGAAATAATAACTGATGTTTTATTGATGTTTTTTTGTTACCTGACAAACAGCACCTGTGCTATTCTAGCAGGTGTTGATACATTTTCCTAAACCTTTCTGTGTGTGTGTTTGTCTGACCTGTTCGTTGTTGCCCAAGACAGATGGTTGTGAACTTGAGAGGTGTTAGGAGGCATGCATATGTCCATGTGTTTAATTCAGCGGCCCTCTGCCAAATTTGCCCTCAGTCATAACATTTTGGCCACTCAGCGTCTGGCATCGGCCAGTGCCAGCTTGAAGCCACTGGCATCGCTTTTGATGCTGGCGCAAGCTGTGCACATCTGGCCTGTTGTTACTAAAAGGACACAGCCAGACAAAAAAAAGCATTCTGTCTCTCTGTCATCGTTTCTTCTTCTGCAAATAACAAAGCGACGAACATCTTGAGGTGTAAATGCCATGGATATTTAGTGGCTTTTTGTTCACAAGGAATTTACTCGGTGCTAAGGTTTTTATTGTACTGATACATTTGTATTCAAATCGACCGTGTGCATTGATAGTTTGATATTGATCTGCATGACGTTGATGGAAAGCTTGCTGGGGAAGAGATGGAGAGCTACCTTAATAATGTATGTAAGCATTACAAAGACTATTGTTTCGTTTTAGAGCGATTGATTTACTGAAGTACCAATATACCGTCTGTACTTTGACTGTTTAGCAGGAGCCGAGTGAGAATGATTTCTTATATAGCGCTGTTTGTGTTTTTCAAGTGTTCTATCTGATAACATTGCAATTTAGATCTGGAGACAATAGCTCTTACATAAGTGTGTTTGTAACATTTTTCGTGAGTGTGTAATGTGTCTGAAAACACATACTAAAGTTGTTTATAAGTCTTAACTGATGCTGTTTTTTTCTTTTATCTGAAAAAAAGAAGCCAATCGTTTAATGGTTCTAGTGTAATACTCGTTTACTTCAATAGGGGGCAGTAAAAAGAACAGCTCTCTTCGCAGCTCTTGCTCTTACATGCAGACAGAGATATGTTTAGAAAAGCATAATAATTCTGCAATTTACAGTATAGCATGCATACCCGAATACGACAGCATGCCCCTAAACGATTTATTAAATTTGTTAAAAAAACAAAAATACAATGTATGCTAAAAAAACTAAAATACAATGTATACTACGAATACTGTTGATTGTGCTTCCTAAAAGAAATTATATTATAAAAAATGTGAAAATAAAATGAAATAAAACAAAAAGCTATTTAACAGAAATTTTCATGATTGTCTCTTATGATCATGAAGACGCCATTGATTTGATCAAAAGCACTGCAAATTGTAAAATGATATTACAGCTTTAAATGATGATCAAATAATATATTTTAAAAATAATGATTAAATCCTGTCACGACAAAGTTTATTTTTTAGCATCCTTTAGAAATCATTCTAATATGCTATTATTTGCTACTCAAGAAACATTTCAATGGAAAATCTAACATTTTTGGTAGCATGTTTTTACTATGACTTTTGATCAAATCAATGCACCGATTCTGTTCATCTCTTGCTGTAGAGTCTGGAGTTGAAATGTTCCCTAGCTTTCCCCATGCATTCTCAGGAATGTATTTTAAATCCAGTGCTGGAAATAGTGCCTCAGAATGACTATAGATAGAACGAGAGATGCACTCTCAGGCACTGACATCATCCGCTGCATCTAAATGATTAGTGTGTACAGTATATGCGTGTGTGTGTGTGTGTGTGTGATGGTGTGTGTTAGCCCGCAAATGGTAGGTCCGGGTTTCGCTTCCGAAATTCCGAAATAATTGAGAACACATCTCAGTGGATTTACACCTCCACACACACTCACCCTCATTACGGTGTTATCTGGAGCTCATTGACTGCTGTACGCCGCTGACCTGTGCAACATTATGAAGGAAACAGTGAAAGTGTAAGAGACGTTAAAGTCACCGGGACGAGTTCAAAGAACAGGAAGTTCTCTGCTTGGGACCTCTGACCAATTAATACCACATTCACAGGGTCGCACGCATTCGGACAGACTTTAGTGTGTGTGTGTGTGTGTGTGTGTGTGTGTGTGTGTGTGTGTTGGTTTCTTGTCAAGCCGCCGCTTTATGCTTCAGGGAAGAGGCTTTAACAGTGACCAGGCAGAGCTGGTGACCGTGTTTAAGAGACTGGGGGCAGATTTACCAGTAAATGTTCCCATAAACAGCCACTTCCTTCAGTTAATTTAGAGCTATAACGGGCTCATCCAGGAATCCCGTGCCTTTTTTCCTTCTTCCTGTAGTCTCACTCCCTCGTTTACTTGTTTATATGTTACAGTTTACAGTGGGTTTCTTTTTTTATTTTTTTTTGGTGCTGTTTTTGAGATAAGCCTCTTTTGCTCACAAGGCTGCATTAATTTGATAAAAATAGTCAAAATAGGCCTAGTGTGAAATGGTGTATTGGAATATTGTGTTTTACAATTAATTTTTTTAATTATTTGAATACTTTAAGTACTTTTTGATGTTAAAGCTGATTTTTTAGCATCCTCTTTAGCATCACGTGATCCTTCAGAAATCATCCTAATATGCCGATTTGGTTTCCAACAAACATTTCTTAATATTTTCAATGTAACTGAACATAGTTTTTATGCACAATATTTATGTAATATCTTTTTGTCACTATTCTTTGATGAAAAGAAGATTCAGAAGAGTCGTTTTTTTTTTTAGATTTAAAGCATTATTTGAAATGGAAATCTTTTGTAACAAAGCAAAAGTCATTACTGTCACTTTTGATGAATTGAATGTCTTCTTGTTTAAACATACTAGTGTAGTGTGCATGCATTTTATAAGGTTGTCTGCATTATTAACTATGCAAATTTGATTATGGCACAAACCAAGCATCCACAAAATTAAATATTGTGAAAAATGTCATCAGTCCGTGTAATGAAAGCCAGTGCGATCCAGTGTTCTTTTGTTGTTTATATGGACGACAGCTGAAACATTCTTCAAAATATCATCTTTTGCGTTCCGCATACAAGTTTGGAACAACATGATGGTCTTTAAATCACAAGAGAATTTCCATTCCTGGGTGAATGTATTATTTAAAGTCGTACTATATTTAACTTCTCGCAGTGTCTTAACTCTTGAAGCTTGATTTGTGCATGATTGTAATGATGTTCTTCATCATTTGACGAATTCCCACAGCCACGTCTCCAACCACAGCACATCTGTTCATTTTGCTGAGTTATTGCTGAATGATCTGCTTCCACTGAAAAAAATAGCGATTAGAATGTACATAAGGAAATCTGATTCACAAGGGCTCTAAATAATTTTTTGCTTCCTTTAGTTTAGGATTGTAGTAATTATAAGTGGAGGGCGATTAGTAACACAGATGATAACAGACAGAATCAGCCTTATCTTACCTCAGATACACTCTCTACCCTTCAGTCACACTTTCTATTTCTTTTTTTCCCATCATGCTAAGCATGTGTATGTGCATTTGTGTACACCCTTTTGCATAACAGTCACGGAGAGAGTTATCGATATTGCACTCAATATCACACAACACGCATATCTGCTGCTGTTCAATGCGGAAACATTGACGTTTTGAGTGTGTGTGTGTGTGTGTGTGTGTGTGTTTGACTGACCTCAGTGCCATATTCTTTTCTCTTGAGGACCAAGACACACACACAGACACGAACACACACACATATGATGCAGCTGTTGGCCACATGGGCATCTGTCCCTGCCACTGGCAGCCACAGTCTGCTTTCCCATCATCCCTCGGGGCAGCAGGCTTGGCTCGGGCTGTGTTCTGTGGTTTATCTCCACCATTTGCTCATCCTCTCACACTCCCTGATCTTTCCATCTCTATAGGATTTCTACTCTTCACATCTCCGTCTATTTTAAGCACTGTATGTCTCAATTTATTTGGCTCGTCTCCCGTCTGTATTGATTGGCTTCCGTTCTCAGCACAGATGTGTGTTTGGCACCGCCTGCAGGTCTGTCTCTTGTGTCTAAAGTGTTATTTATGGATTTAAACGGACACGTTTTAATTCAAACATTTTCTGATCCTGTTGGGTTATTTTACCTGGTTTTCTTCATCAGAGAACGACGGTCCAGAGATGAACTTGTAAAACGTCTATTATTATCCTCTGTGAGTCTGGGCAAGGCTCAAAACATCGAATCCAAACAACCTTCCAGTAACCAGATGGGCACATTAAATAACACAATGACAGAGTTATTAGCAGACTGCCAGCTAACTTTGTACCACAGCCTGAGATCAGTGCAGGTCTCTGGCTAAAACAGAAACTGAGTCATCAAGTCTTTTTATTTGGTAACAATAATCGTATATTCCTCTGAGATGCATAATTTGTGTTTTTGGAGTTCATGTTTAGTACTTTTGTAAAAATGAGCTGTCTCGCTATATTGCCTAGATGTTTTTTTAGTTAAACTTTAGGCTTACTTTTTGGCTTAGAAGTTTTGATAGATTGATAGATTTGAAATAAAATAGATAGATAGATAAAGAAAAGTTTTGATGATGATAGATAGATAGATTGATAAAAAGACAGATTGATAGTTTGATAAAGTGATGGATAGACAGATAGACAGACAAATGGATAGATTAGATGGATGGATGTATGGATGGATAGATGGATGTATGAGTGGATAGATGGTTG
Source organism: Puntigrus tetrazona (assembly GCF_018831695.1). Classification (NCBI taxonomy): domain Eukaryota; kingdom Metazoa; phylum Chordata; class Actinopteri; order Cypriniformes; family Cyprinidae; genus Puntigrus; species Puntigrus tetrazona. The sequence continues at coordinate 21,984,765 of NC_056700.1, forward strand.
GATATATAGATTAGATATAGATACAGTGGATAACCGATGGACAAATTGATAGATAAATATGTGTTTGGTTGAATATATGGTTGGTTAGATAATAGATGAATGGATAGATTCATAGATATATATATATAGATGATTAGATGGATAGATGGGTGGACTGTTGGTTACCATTTTACTTAAAAAATGTAAAAAGTTGTCTGATTTTTGATTCTTTATTCCGCTCTGAAGGTTTGGCTTTGACATCTCACTTCAGATGAATGACACCCTCTGTCAAGCACAAATCCTTTCAAAGCAGCTCATCCTCAGCGGCGTCTGATTGCTGTTTTCTGTCTGGTTTGTCCTCGTGCAGGCAAGCTGCCATTGTGTCTCTGTTCTGAGAAAGATGTATGGAGGACAATAGAGCTGTCCGTTCCACAGGCAGCGTATTCTGAGAAAGTTAGAGAACTCAGAGCTTGTAATTTCCATGTCTGTGTCATGGCTCTCTCTGCCAGTTTATCTCGCTCCAAACCTCTAATTTATCCAGATCAGATTTGCACATTCTAGTGGTTCTCATTCACTCTCTGCCGCCCCATTAATTACAGAGCAGCTCTGCTGTTTGCAATCTTGTTTCTTTTTTTTTCCCCCTCTCTCACACAAGTACTCTGTCACGTTGGGACAATTTTTTTACAGTTTAAGTTGTGTTTTTTTGTTGTTGGTTTGTTTTGCTTTAAAACATATGAGAAGATCATGTTCTACACTCTTAATGGGTTTTTAATGGGTTTTCACTATAAGATTACTGAGCTGGTCATTTTGTTTTTGGTCATTTAAAAGAAAAAGGTTCTTGATGATACATTATATATATTATTTATATATATATATATATATATATATATATATATATATATATATATATATATATATATATATATATATATATATATATATATATATATATATATTATTATACTTTTTTTCACCAAAAATAATGTTCTTCTATATGACATTAAGGCTTGTTAGAACATTTTTTGAATCTTTTAACATAATCTCCGGAATTGTTAGCGTCTGTTTTGCATGTTTCTCTTTTTTTTTTTTCTTATGACCAGAAGCATTTGCATGTGCATTTCATGCTCAACCATCATTAATTTTCAAAGCTTTTGGAATCATCTCTCTTTCCATGAATCTCTGTGAACACAGTGATTATAGGATGTTTGCAACGCTGAGTTGCTTCATGCTGAGAAACAGACTGCATCCTGTCAGAGCTTTTTATGTGTTTATTTTTTGCAGTTTTATTCAAAGTTGGTTTTTATATGCGTCGTTGAGAATGTTTATTCTGTACATGAGCTGTTTATGTTTAATAGATTGTGTTTATCGAGTTGGTGTATTATTGATTTTCAATTCGGTTAGTTTTTATTCTTTTTTATTTTGTTTTGTCATTTTTAAGTTTGTTTGGCATTTTCTGGTTTTGATTCTTTTTTTGTTTTAGTTTTAGTTTTAGTATTCCAATGCTGATAACATTCACATTTTCTGTACCCTAAAGCTAAAATCTCCGTAATTACATTTATAATTACTAAGTTGACCCATCCCTTACACCTTAACCTCCCCTTAAACCTACCCATACCACCAAACCTGTCCCTAACCATACCCATATCCCACCTCAATAGCAGCAAAGATATTTTGCAATACAATATGACCACAACAAGTACATTGTACTTCTTTTTTTATAAGGCTATCTAATATAAATTGGTTATTTAGTTCACATCTGACACTTTATTAAAGATTTGTTAAAAGCTGTTGAACAGTGGCCGGCCTGTATTAACGCGATCTTTTCATACTTATCTTTCTAAAAGAGAGAGCGAGCAGATTACGGTAATGCAGAATGATTGCGCAATAAAGGATGTCCAGACTAGAGCAATTGCTATTTGTTGAATCAATGTAGAGAGTGTTCAGTACGAATGATTTTAGGATTCTTTCTCTTCTAACTCTCTCCTCTGGGTCTTGCCCAGGGATTATTTCTCAGTACGCCATCATTAAGAGAAAGAGAGCGTGAGCCTTTTTCCGTGAGACATCAATTTAAAGCAGCAAAAGACTGTCTGTGTATGCCTGTGTGTGTGATTGGAGAACTTGGGAGTGTGATGCAACTCTGTCTTTTCTGATATCTTTAGTGAGAGCTGGTGCATCGGTCTGTCATTCACAAGATGCTGTCAGATCGATGTACGAGTATAGCTGTAAAAGACAATAATCAAATGAAACATGAGATGTGATACAGCAGCATTTTATAAAATAAATGCACGTAGAAATCAAATATTTTTTTTGTTTACAGCATTGAAACTGATTTATCGAAGAAGCTTATTTTCAGTAACTCAATAACCGTGCCAGGAAAGACTGCCACACACTGTACACAAAAACACAAAATCTAATTTTCAGAATCTTTCACTGTGCAAAATGTAAACTGAATGTTGGTGCAACATTATATAATGCAATGGCTTGTTGGGATAATTGTTGAACAACCTACATCGCGGCCTTGGGAAAGTCTCTTTAGTTTCAGTTTGCGTGGTTGGTAGGTCATAACATGGGTTAATTGCATGCATTAGAAATCATTTTAATCATATTTATCGCTCTAATCCAATATTAAAAAAGAGCACCTACACGAAATTCCTTTAATGTTCGCAGTCACACGCACAACCCCGTATGCATACGGCACTTCTTCCGTTTGTGTTCTCATCACATCTTAAAATTGGCCGATGAATAATGTATTTTTAATGTGTGGGTTGAAAACTCACGCTTTCAGAAATAATTTTTGGAACAGCATGATATTAAGAGGGAGAAAGAGGAACACCGCTCTTATAATTAGATGGCTTGTGTGTGTGTGTGTGCGTGCAGGTGTTTAGGACTTTAGGAAAGCTGTTACCTTTCCCTTATGAACTGACAGCTCTCCTCTTTTGTTCTAATAACTGCTCCTCCTTTCACCCCGTGGCTTGTCCATTGCAGTAATTCATTCCTGAATGGACTCTTCATTAGTGCGGCAGCTATTGCTCCTGAACCCAGGAATAAATGTTTGCAGCACTATTGCTCCTCTCCAAAACACAGCTCCACAATTAACCTTTTCAGGATCATGCCGAAAATGTACTGAACACCTCAAGCAACGTTCCTCAGCACTTTATGGAGCAACTTTATCTGCAAACCATGAAGAACTCAACAAAACATGAGCTCCACAGCTATTAATCAATTTATATACTTACTTTTTTGAATTAGTCTTTATTGATCATGCCGAGTCTAAATGTACACAAGAACACAACAAAGGCCTAGTCCTGGCTTAAGAAACAACGCTTCCTCATGTTATTTTTTGATTAGCATGGAACAATGTACCTTAATACATAACCATATTTTATATTTCTTTGTATTTGATTTTAGTGCATTGCAATGTAAATAGACTTTATTTTTTATTTCTTTTATTTTAGTGCATTGCAATGTAAATATTTCTTTTATTTTTTCTTTAAGGTTAACAGTAAGTCTGACCTCAGTGCAAACCTCAACATAGACCTTGAAGGGCAAACCTTCAGCCACAAAGTACCTCAAAAAGCCCATTCTGCTTTATTCTCATGCCTTTCCCAGGTTGTCCTCATTCTCCTTGGGTCATCCTTTCTTCCTCTTTTTTCTTTCTTTCTGACTTTCTATTCTTATATCTTTATCTCTTTAATCCTCCCTTTGGTCTCACCTTCGTCAGGTAATCTCGAACCTTTCATGTTATCGCCACTGTATTTTTTTTTTTCTTTCTGTCTTACTTTCTGTCCCGATGGCTTTCCCTCATTTTGTTCATTGCACCTCACATTCGCTCCGAAGTGTCAGACCTCTTTTCTTCTTTCTCATTTGGCAATTAGCAAATATTCTCTGCTAATAATACCTCTCTCACCTTTGTTCTTGTAGTATGTAAGCAGTTCAGTCACATTTTTCTGGTTTCCTAATTAGCCTAATTTCTAACCCTAGGTTACCCGTTATCTTCTCTATTATTATTCTAAAGCAGTGTTTTCTCACCCTGTCTCATCAATAATTTCAAATATATCCTCCCCTCCCGTCCCACAGCACACACACGCCAACAATTAGAAATGTCTCATTTCTGGCAGAGGATCTAGAAATCCAGGCTGTATCGATCCTCTAAGCTGTCAGGACAAAATGCGGTCCATGTCATGGTAAAGCCAAGCAGTAGACTGACAATTTAAGCTTCCAAGGGACATCAACCAAAAGTTCATTTTGACAGGGCTTCATGGTGCAAATGACAGCTGGTCTCTTAATTTTTTTTTTGCATTTCTCTCTCTTTCTCTCAGTTATACTGCAAGAGTGGTTGGTAATGGAGTTCGGGCTCAAAGACAGAATCCAGAAGTAAGGGTCAGAGGTGCTGACCCTGTGCTTATGGATGTCAAAAACAAACTTGAACTCTTCAACATGGTAAGGAATGTCATGTTTTGTTGACACTACATCTGCATCTTAAAGGGATAGTTCTATCTATCTATCTATCTATCTATCTATCTATCTATCTATCTATCTATCTATCTATCTATCTATCTATCTATCTATCTATATATCTATCTATCTATCTATCTATATCCAAAATTACAATATTATTTCAACCATACTAAAACAACACTGATTTGGAATGACATTAGGATAAACAAATGGATATCATTTTTGGGTATCACTTTAAAAAGACAAATATTTACTGCTAATTGCTTGATGGATTTCTAATCGAGCAATTCATAAATATGTTAGATCACACATTCGGTTCTTACCATTAACAAACCAATTACTATGACCTTTGCCTCATTAAACTACTAATTTGCTAATAGTTAGTAAAGTAGTTGTTAAGTTTAGTTATTGGGCAGCATTAGGGTGGAGAATATGGTCATGCAGAATATGTGCTAATATTTACTAATAAACAGTCAATGTAATAGGTATGCTACAAGGCAACCAGTGATAGTGATATTTGGTCCCTACACTAAAGTGTTCACCATCTGTGATTTCAAAGATTCAAACATAGTAAACTCTGATTTGGGAGATTATGTTCACATAATCCTTTTTTTATACCTATTTATAAGTCAGTTAGATGACGGTGATGTTATTAAAGCTAAGAACATTAATCATGATTAATCACTGTCCAGCACTAAATAATAATAATAATAGTAATACATAATTGAATAAGAAATAGATATATAGTAAATGTCACACAGAATAGAAAATGGTGTTATTTTACTAAAATTCAACTGCTGTTCAAGTACAACTGGTATTTGTAAAATCTAAAGTTCTTATAAATCAGAGCACTTTTTGTGCATTGCATGTGATTACTTTTCTTGCTTTTGCGTGCACTGAGCTTGTATGATGAAATAAATCCAATTTGTTACAGTGTTACTCACAACAGCCAGTTGAATAAATGTGCTGGTGTCTTTAGAAACTTTTTCCTGTAGTTGTTTGCGATGCTCTGTTCTCATTCTGATAGAGCCGCTGGAGCAGTCATGCATTAATGGAGTGGCAGAAAACAAGGGCAGATGGTTCTTTTTCAGATGTGAATTAAACGGCTCATCAAAGTGATTCTGATGTTCCTCGAAATTAACTAACAGACGAAACTTCCACCTAATTAAAGTCATCCAGTACAAAGAGAGTGTCTCATGTGGAAGTAAAGCTGATTGGGATAGGAAGTAAAGATATATATATATATATATATATATATATATATATATATATATATATATATATATATATATATATATATATATATATATATATATATATACATACACACACACACACACACACACACACACACACCATTTAACGTCATTTAATTTTTATTTATTTTTTTGAGAGGACAAAATACTATTATTATTATTATTATTATTATTGCTATAGTTTTCACGCATAGGAAATATGCATATAAAAATATCATGTAGAACAAAACATGGAATTATTTTATTAAAAATGTCAAATTCTCTGTTATGGCTTTGACTTTTTTCTTTCCATTACTGGTATTTGTAATATCTGATAGCCATCAGAGCACTTATTTCTAACAGAGAAATTAAATCATTTATGGAACATTACTGATAAGAGAAAAACATAAAATTATGTTGTCTCTCATATTCACCCCAGTCCTTTGAATTTCTGAAGTTATGAATTTCCTTTTCCCAGATGGTAAAATAATTTAAAATAACAGAAATATTTGATTTCCTATTCCGATTATGAATAGTAAAAACCACCAGAGGAATCTGCTGAGCCACAGTCTTAGAGCTGAGAAAGAGAATGGAAATATTGATCCTGTGTGCTTTGGAGGTTTGAATGGGGAAATATGTGCGTAAAGAACCTGAGAGAGTGACACAGAGAGAACGAGAGAGTTGAAAGGAGCAGAGGTTCAGAAAACAGTGCGTTTTGGATGGCAAAGTGCTGCTTTTGTCATGCTAATAGCAGACTGGACACTGAAAGACTTGCAGAATAAAAGATGATTTTTCCAACAATCCCCTGAGGCTCTGTGAGGCAACAGCCTGCCCAACTCTGCCACATGACCTTCCTTTCTTTCTTTCTTTCTTTCTTTCTTTCTTTCTTTCTTTCTTTCTTTCTTTCTTTCTTTCTTTCTTTCTTTCTTTCTTTCTTTCTTTCTTTCTTTCTTTCTTTCTTTCTTTCTTTTACTTTTGTTTTAGCTTTTTTCTTTCTTTCTCTGTCTACTTTGCCTTCTCTTTTGCTCTTCACATCTTTCTATCACACTTTTTTCTGTACCTTTCTTTTGGAGTTATTATTTCTTTTGTTCTATCCTTCACACTTAATTTTTTTGCTCTTTTTGTACTGTTGGTATTGTTTGAAACCATTGTTAATGCCATATTACTTGTGTTACAATCATAATAGAATGATAGTTGTGTAGTTAACAGTATAGTTAACAGTAGACACTAATAATCACAGTGCATTGAACTGAATTCTGGTTCGACCTAAGCATTTGTAACCACTTTGACCATCCCTGACTTTGGCCTGATGTTGCTCTCATTTATATATATATATATATATATATATATATATATATATATATATTCATTATATTTTAGGATAGCTGCTGAGGAGTTGGGATCCACCCACACTAATTTGTTTGTGAACATTGCAGAATGTCTGGAGTCCTTCAATCCAGATTCATCTCATTTGGGCCGGTCTCCACCTTAGCCCACACTTTAAGCTCATTCCTGGCCGCACTTGTTGTTTGTAACTTTGCGATTTATTGCCCAAATGCAGGAAATGGCCGTCTGGAGAACTAGCAATTCAGATTGTTTCAGTTACAGCAGACTGCAGGTTTATGTATTAAAATGCTTCTGAAATCCTGCATATTCGCTAAAGCAATAAAATGTCGCAAATGATTCTGGTTCAGTTCTGATAGTGTTTCCTAATCTACAAACAATATTAAAACTGGTCTTAATGTGCATATATAAATCAGTATGTTTTCCTCAAAGTATTTCCTAAATATGTTTTATCTATTAAGTATCTGTCTAATATTTTATTTTAAGTATCTAAACCTAAAATAAATTTGAAAGGCAAGAAGACATAAACTATTGAGAGTTCCATAGATATCTTTTTTTTTCCTTGTTCAAAACTAACACATCTAATATAACACATTTTAGTAAGGTTTGTGATTTTATAGTTATTTATTTTTTAATTACAAATACATAATAAAAAATTATCTTTAATTTAAGTTTAATTGTTTTAATTAAGTTTAATTAATTTTTTTGTTCTTGTTTTTATGAATATTTTACTTTTAAAATAAGAAAATACTGATTCTATACTGATATATACTATATATATATATATATATATATATATATATATATATATATATATATATATATATATATATATATACCCTAAATGCTAGGTTCCCTCTGTGGATGTCAAACTACACATGAAACAACCCAGCCTGTAGTTCAGGTCACCGGTGGCCCACCCCTCCCGTTAAAGCTCAAAAAAAACCGTCTAATTCCCCGTAAATATCCCCGAAAGGAATCTGGAGGACAGGCCAGCGGCACAGCTGCTTTTGGGTGTGGAGACACAATAGCATCTCTGTGCTCGGGGTGTGTGTTTGTGTGTTTTACAGCACTCATACAGCATGTCATCACACTCATGAGTGTAAATGTGCTTTTCGCTTTTAGAGTATCAGACTGGGCTCATGTTGACCTGCGCCACTACTGTCCTGAGACACCTGCTGCACAGGAAGTCTGTTTACTGCGGTACAGGAAACGTATTAAATGCACTGGCTGCCCTGTTTGAACTGAACGCACGTTTGGGGCGGATTGAGCTTTAGAGCTACAACATCAGTTAAATTAACGGCTCCATCCAAATATGAAAATAATCTGAAAATACTGTCGTAAGTGTTTCACTCTCATGCTGTTCCAAACCTGTATGACTTATTCGTTTCTGCCGTGGAACATGAAAGGAATAATTTAGCAAGCTGCTCCTTTCCAAACAATGAACGTAAGTGGCGACCAGGGACCGTAAAGTACTCATAAAACCGCCATAAAAGTGGTCCGTGAACATCTTTGTGTTAGGAACGGCCTTTATTAAACATTTTACCATGCACATATTCAAATTGTAAACATGAAAAGTAGGCACTTTGGAGGAGCGAAAGCTTTTTGTGAATATCCACTTAAATTTTGGTCTGTCTTTAAATGTCTTCACCTGAAATAGAGTCGTATCGACTGCGTTTATGGCGCTTTTTGCTAATTGCATTTAATGAAATATCGTCACGCTGGTTTGTAATACCACGAGGTGAATAAAAGAACACGCTAATGCTATTTATCCATATCGTTTGAGTCATTTCTCTGATTGGGGTCAACTGTGTCAATAACGCTGGTGTATTACTTGACCTCTATTTTTTTTTTTTCCTCAACATTCCCTCTTCTACTAGCAGGGTATCAGGTGTATGTGACCGTGGGATTGGGTATCAAAGGCCCGTCTCTTGTCTGAGGCCTCAGGGAGAACAGAACACGCTGTTTGAAGTGGGTAGAGAGATCTACAGCTCTGTAAAGAGTTCACCAAACACTGACTGTCTGTCTGCTGCCCGTCACGTATCTGAACACATCTGACTTCACTTTGGGCAGAATATCAACAACGACGCGAAGATGATTGATACATCGCTACACATAACCTGAATTCATATCAACACGCAGAGTAGTAAATCCTACACCAAATTATGTGCGTATATGCGGCTTATAATTTACGAGTCAATTTTACAAGCATTTACAAATAAATGGTGACTAACAAATTGAGTTAGATGTAGTATTTGTCTTTGTTCTGTTTGCTAATATTAATAAAGTACTAGCTGAAATAACTTATAATATTATTAAAATAAAAATATGTCTTCTTGTCCAGTAAAAATATATAACTTTATTAAAATAAATTAATTTAATATTTTTTTTTTAGATAATAAAATGGCTAGCACTATTTAATATGCTTAGTAGCCATCATTTTAAATATTTATATGTGACTTTTAGCATTTTTACTTTTACAAAAGGAGACATTTGCTAGACTGTATGCTAACACAGTTTGTTTTCATAGCGATATCCATTATTTTTATTCAAATAATGAAAAATTAAAAAAGTACCAATACTTGTATGAGAGCGTACAGCTATGCAAGACAGAATATTTCTTAAATTGATGTTGTTGTTCTTGTACAGTTAGCGGTTTTGATTTGAAAGTGTTTAAGCATTAATCTTAATTAGTCCCAATTATGCCACAATGCAAATGTGGTAAGAAAACGAATCGTCCGAACACACAAATGATTATATTAGGTAGTGTGCTTGAAAATGTTTCAAACAAATCAAGCTGCTTTAATTTCTACGGTATTTTTTTTTTCCGTGATGTGTCATAAGAGCTCTCTTCAACTGTAATAAACCTAGCGCGCATGGCCTCTCGCGGCTTATTGTTTTGTGAGCGTTTGGAAGCTGTGAGCACTTAAATAACTAATGCATGTTTTACACTCAGTTCTAGCCTGCGCTGTCGACTCATTTGCAAGTCACTTTAGATAAAAGCTGCCGCTAAATAAACAGAAACGTATTCATTTATTCATTTAATCTATGGAGGATGGACTTTTTTTTGTCTCTCGCGTCTCACGATCATTGAATTCATAGACGTTTATTCGGTCAAACTTGGTTTCTCGGCTGTTTTACGAAAAGTCTGATCAGATGAGTCGTATTATGCGTTCACGTTTAATCGTTTAGCGGATGCTTTTTCCTTACAAATGAGTAAAATAGCGACGTATGTCACCTCTCTCGGATTATTGCTTCGTGTGATGTCTGTGTGGATGTAAAAAGAACAAAAAGCGTTTAGATGGACGTCTGATCTCTCTCTGTTTTGTAAAGTCGCGTTCTGATGTTCTGGACAGTTTGACAAATCTTGAATCACACAAACATGTGAACCGAATCCTCTGCTTCCACAACAAGACGGATGACTTCACTTCCTCTCCTCTAGTCTCCTTCGGTATTATCTTTATTTTCGGTATTATCTAATCCCGTCTCCTCTGCGCTTACCTTTTTCTGGTCTCATTTTTGTCTTGTTATTCTTATCTGATCAGTTCAGCTCCGTTCTCACTCCTGGCAGTGATTTATCGTGTTCTTTTGCCTGACCGCCGGACGTTTTTTCAGTGCTACATGTGAAACCACGACACCTTACCGGCTCGATCCGAGCGGCACGTCCATGGAAAATATGAGCACGTTTACCAGGCGCTCTGATGTCTGTAAAATCCCTTTTCCTTCAGGAGAGGAGGTCACTGACACGAGCGCTGTGCCACGCCAGACGCAGAGCTCTGTTCGTCCTGGAGACGTGAAGCTCAGAGCGAAAGAATGCGGCCGAAAGAAGGAGAGGGCATTCTGGGGCCTTCATAATGATGTGCACACTCCTGTTTGTCACTTCTCCTGCCTTTCTTTCTCTCTTTCTTTCTTTCACACTTCAACTGTTTCGCTACAGGTTTGTTATTGTTAACTAAAACTAAAACAAACAAAAAAAAAACTATTACTGTAAAGTAGGTGTCGATTAAATTTAAGCTGAATTAAAATAAAAAGTTTTTTAGCGCTGTCAAACAATTAATCGCGATTAATCACATCCAGAATAAAAGTTTTAGTTTACACAGCGTACATGAATACACGCACATGCATGGATATTTTCTAAAAATATGTTAAGTTTATATATGAAATATGTTTATATATCATTTTAGTTATATGAATATAAATAAATGTTTTTGAAATATATACTGTATGCGTGTGTATTTTGTATATACGTTATAAATATTCGCAGAAAGCACAGAAATAAAAACTTTTAAAAACATTTTTTCGCATGAAACCAGAAAATTTGAAATGTTGAAAGTTGAAGCACTAAAATGAAACACCAAACCCAGAAAAATATTAACTAAAAATACTAACTAAAATTAAAAATGGTAAAACCACACAACAAAATGACAAAAAATCCAAGTAAAATATAATTTTTTTGTTTAAAATTAAAAAGATAAAAATTGCAATAAAAAGTATAATAGTATATAAATGTATATAAATACTGAAATAGTATACATATTCTCAGAAATAAAGGTACAAAAGCTGTCACTGGGGCAATAACTTTCAAAAGGTACACTTTTGTTTTATTTATTAGTGTATAGATAATACAGTTTAGCACATTTTTCTTCCACACTTTCATTTTGGGGTTTGATTATGATTTTTTTTTTTATATTTTTAAAAAAAGTGTCTTATGTCTAGACGGTATTTACAAAAACAGCCTACTGTAAAAACAACAATATTGTGAAATATTATTACCATTTCAAATAACTGGATCCGGTTTGAATATATTTTAAAATGTCATTTATTCCTATAATGACAGAGCTGAGTTTTCAGCATCGTTACTCCAGTCAAGTGTCACATGACCCTTCAAAAATCATAATAATATGCTGATTTGCTGCCCATTGAACATGTTGGAAGCGATTGTGCTGCTCTACATTCTTTGATGGATAGAAAGTTCAAAGGCTTTGAAATAGACCTACTTTGTAACATTATAATTTTTGTCGCTTTTAAACAATTTAATGCATTGTTTAATAAAAGTATACATTTTTTTTTAACAGTTTCTTTTTCTCTCTTTTCTGCTTCGCTCTGTCGCATTTCTCTGGCTATCTGTCTGTCTCTCTCTTTCCATATTTCTGTCAGCAGTTTTTTGTTCTGGTCCTCATGAGGTGATGGAGTCTGGCTGTGTGAGGGTTGGACTGTCATCTACACACACTGTCTGTGTGTGTGTGTGTGAGTGTGTGTGTGTGTGTGTCTTGAGTGCGCAGAGCTCAACCTAAGCAGCAGAAACCCTCTTCAGGGAGTCGTGAGAAAGAAAGCTTTGCCTCACACACACACACACACACACACACACACACAAACACACACACTGCTGCTCTGTTGCCCTTTAATGTCTTAAGAATGTCTTCTTGCGTGTTTGTCAGCTCTCTAGTGAGCTATTGTCCTGCTCTCACACAGATTTATAAACCTGATCGCTTTCTCTCTCGCTCCTTCTGTCTGTCTCTCTTCCTTTTTCACTCCCTCTCTCTCTGGATGCCAGTGTGTGGTAAATATGCAATATTTTACCCTCATTTTGGTCATTAACTCCTGGAATGTGTTTTCTTGAGCCCTGCTGGGGTTTGTTCAACAAAGCAGCATGAGCTATTAGCCACTAACACACACACACACACACACACACACACACACACACCTCGACCTGCTCTTACCAGAGGAACGGTCACTCTGGAAACAAGGCTTTACAGTAAATAGAAAGTTGAAAGCACATGGGAATGAATTTAATCTCCTACGTTCTGCTGGACCTGTGTGTGTTTGAGTGTCTGAGGTCTTTTAAGTTTATTGTATATTTTTGGGAGTTGGTGCATTAAAAACTGACAGACTAAATAGCTGATTTGTCTTTGGATGATTTCAGGGTGTGGAGAGAGACGTTATTTCTGTCCCTGTGCGTCTGTGAATGTCTGTGATCCTGTATACGACTTATTTTAGCGCATGGACTATGACATAGTCATTTAAAAACTGGACAAATAACTTTTTACACCGGCTTTGTTCAGACAGGCAGTAAATTGTGGATTTTTTTTTTTTTACATTTACTGACTCAAGCCTGGTTTGTTTTGTAGTCAAAATGAAAAACCAATATGCACATGAAATCTGATGTTTACGACTCTGATCCAAACCACATCTGTATGCGGTTTGAAATCCGATTAAAATCAGTTTTGGAAAGTAAAAACGGTCAGATTGGACTTCATGTAGTTTTTTTTAAACGTTCGTGATTCTTTCAATCTGTCAAACGATATTTTCTGTCCACTGTCAAAGTGACTACCAAACAGAACTTACTCAAGTTGTTTTTTGCTAGTTTGGTGGTTTGTTTGCTTGTTTTTTCCCCATTTTTATATATGGTGACAAATGAGTAGGAGAAAAGAGTATCAGGAAATGGCAAGCTGAATTTACACTTAATTTATAGCTATTTTTATCCAATCAGGTGTTTCCTTGCAGAGTGATCAATAAATAAAATATTTAATATATATATATATATATATATATATATATATATATATATATATATATATATATATATATATATATATATATTTTTTTTTCTCATTTTGGACTAAATAAAACTTATTTTAAACGTATTTTTATTTTAGTAAAATATCTTTTTTATATTTTTTAATTATTACTGACAGCAAAATAAATAATCGTTATTGTTTTGAACTTATTATATTATTAGATTACTATATTTATCATTGAATTGGTTTCCAATAAATAAATATGCAAGCTGGCACAAAAGCTCAGCTTTATCATGAATTGCATTTTAAAATATTTTCAAATAGAGAACAGTTTTTTTTAAATTGTAGAAATGTTTTACTGCTTTTTGCTATCTTTCTCTTAGAAAAGTCATACCTTCCTCAAATTTCTAAATATAGTTAACTGTATATTTTGAATATGGCGTTGTGTTATTTTTCACGTGAGCAAGGGTTGTTCAAATATTTTCATTGGGCAACATAGTGCAAAAATGTTATTTTTTTGCAATGTAAAAAAAATATATATATCGTTATAGATGTTCAAATGAACTTGTCTCTGTAGTGACCCTTGCAGGAACGTTCCCCATTGCAATATTTAACCTGGAAGCTGTCCGATCTCACTTTGGAAACATGTTCGAGCAGATGTCTGGGCTTGCTGTGATTGTTGCTCTCTCAGGACGTGAATTTTGGCCGTGATTGTTTGCGAACAGGAAGAGAGGGACACACACACAAGCGATGATTTTAGCTGCATATTGAACTCCCTCTACACTGTCTGTCTTATGGAGTATGTAAAGTGTGAGTTACGTGTCCCGTGTGATTTCCACCTTTGCACAGCCCTGGCGGCCACACTTAAATATGCTTGTTTCATCTGTAATATCTAAGAAGTTAATTTCAATTAACTTTATATAAACTGTTATCCAAGGTCTGAATGTTCTCTATACAGTAAGCTCTCTATTTTGAATATTCCAGGTTCGGAAGGTTAATCTCATATGCTGTTGATTGGCGTAAACAGTTATTTTGACTCGCCTTTCAGTTTGTGAAACAAAGTTTAAACAAATTTCGGTATAATGTGTCGACCTTGGCATTTCTGGTTTAATAAAAAAAGTGTTGCTTTGATTGTCATTTACAGAATTAGAAAGAGAGGCTGAAGTAACTGGGCTTTCAGCCAGTTATCAAACTGTAACCATGGTCACTGCAGTCTTTCATTCTTTAATTAATTCTTTATAGTGTGTCTAATTAGAGAGCTTTAGTGGGAAATGGGTCCAGAGCCCTCTCTATTTAATACGTTTTAGACTCTGTCCTTATTGGTAGAGATCTCTGTAGGTTTGCTGACTCAGTCACGACACTGCCAGCCAGTCCATTACCACACGCATATGTAATTCAATTATTCATTGGGCTACTTTTCATGATTGCAAGGTTAATTGGTCTGTAAGGGCTTTGATCAACAATATTTGTTTTCTGAGACTTGTTTATAAACTGTGGGCGACTTTTATCGGCCCTGAAGGACTACGTGAAGCGCAGAAATATGTTTAATCGAAAACCTGATCAGTTATTATTTCCGCACATTTCTTTTGTAGAAGTGCTTGGGATTGTTTCTTATTTGGAATCAGAGTAACGTTTGAAATGTCGTGTTAGGCTTTTTTGTAGCATTTTAACTCAACTTCTAATGCTGTTGTTCGTTTTTGATGAACACTTCTGTCCACTTCTGACCTTTTTATATGGGCTGTTTTTGTTTGTATGTAAATGGCCTCCATTACGATTAGCAAACGCCGGCATTATTATTGTTCGGAGGATAAATGTGGGTGGTCATATTGCTAATGCGCTCATAGTTACGACTGCGTAAACCTGAATATTTTTTTATTTATTCGATTAAGCAAACTATAAAACAGGCAACATTTTGCTTTACATACAAATGAAATAAAAAAAACGAATAGGTGTACATAAAGCTGAGTCATTGCATCTGTGGATAGTTTTTTGCATTGCATGTTGTTTCATATTTACTCGAAATATGTCTGCATTTCTTCAATCATTATTATAATGTTATATGATTTCAATATGATTTTTTTTTGCACATGTTTCAATTCTCTGTTGTTTGAGAAACAGCATTTTCTTTTCAACAACAGCTGTGTTTTTTTTTTTTTTTCTGGTGGTTATCCACGCCTTTAATAGTCCTATAAAGAAGAACAGTCAGATGAAGAGCGTCCCGCTCAAAATGTCACTTGCCTGTTTATATCAAGAGTAAACTTAAGCTTTGTTTGGGAACTTTCTAATAAGAATTCTGCGTCATATGCAAACAGCCACTCATTCTTCTCTTTTTGGTTAACGGACGTTATTCCGTTACTCAGCTAGGAAAGACTGTGTTGTATAATTCCGTGTTGCACATTTCTTGATTGTGTGAAATCATAATCAGTTCCACTAAAATCATGTAGGCCGGGAAACGGTGTTGGAGTGTGTTTGTGTACTACATCCAGCTCTTTTATTTCCGTAAGGCAGAAGAAATCCTGTTTTCCATTATATGTTTCATTATGCTGGGGGTGAGTAGGTGTGTGTTTGTGTCGGGCCGAGCCAGTGTGTATTCTGTCTATTGATAGTGCAGCAGGGCATGTTCTCAATGCAGGAGTACTATGTACCTACCAATAAAATAGATTAGCAGACAGGAATAGGATGCTGAAAAGCATTTGTCATCATGACCAGGAGTTTGAGATGAAACATTGTAAGAAAACTCTACCTGCACTCAACCTCTAGATCTGTGCTTCTATGATGGGTCACGGCTTTTTTAACAATGTCTCGAAATAAAATAGATGGTAAATGCAAATAATAGCTCCCAGTAACAATGCAATATGATTATGGGGAGTTATTATTTGCATTTGCCAGCTACTTTTTTCTTGAACATAGCATAAGCTTTATTAATATTTTGTTAGTTGATTTGAAATTGAAATAAGATTTAGGTTATGTTTGGTGGCCTTAACTACTGTGTTCTTACACCGAAAATAATTACAATTTAATCATATTGAATTGCAAAACACTTTTGCTGCTGTTGAGGTGGAATACGGGTAAAGTTAGCGACTGGTTTGGTGGTATGGGTAGGTTTAAGGGTGGGTTAAGGTGTAATGGATGGGTCAACAGTGTAATTATAAATGTATTTACAAAAATGTATTACAGATGTAATTACATACAGGTATTTTTTTTAAATATAAGTACAATGTAAAAACATGTACACAATAAGTGCATTGTAAAAATGATTAATTTAAATACAGTTAACTACATAGTAGTTAAGTACACAAGCACGGCAGTTAAGTCCACCTAATGTAAAGTGGGATCCAGATTTATTATTCAGTCTATGTTTTGCTAATAATTGTGCATATTGTTTGGCTCATGGAGTTTTTGGTAAGATGCATTTTATGTAAATTTAGTTTGATACATTATAGTACTAGACTGAAATCTAGATTTTGAAGCAAAACCAGATGAAAACCGCTCCTGACCTGTTTGCAAATGATTGGATTGCAATACTTTGATTTAGAACGACAATCCCAGAACGCTAACAGAAAGTTGTTACAAATAAATAAAGTCAATTTAAAAAACACTCCATTAATGATATATTGCAGCATTTATTGATATTTTTTCGTAATAAATTTAGTTTTTTGTAATTGCTTTTTAATGTCTTTTTCTGTTTCAACAGAGATTTTCTTTTTGTATTTATTTTTAATTTTTTCAATTTTAATTAAAATAATTTTTATTAACATTTTTTTTTATGTCATTTTAGTTGGTTACTCAACAAACAATACATGGAAAATGCAGCTTCACGACACACTGGCATACGTTTTTGGAAACGTTTTTTGTGTTTGTGGCTTTGCAGTTCAATTAGGCATCTCAGATCGGAAAAACCTAAAACGGTCCGATCTAAAAATATTAATGAAATCAGTGCTTCCATATGAGGTCATTAA
This sequence comes from Puntigrus tetrazona, assembly GCF_018831695.1. Taxonomy (NCBI): domain Eukaryota; kingdom Metazoa; phylum Chordata; class Actinopteri; order Cypriniformes; family Cyprinidae; genus Puntigrus; species Puntigrus tetrazona. Next base: position 22,002,258 of record NC_056700.1, read on the forward strand.
TAAGGAACAGAAAAGGTTTGAGTTGGTGCAGTGTTGAAACACTCTCCCCAGAGCGGCAGTCAAGGTTACGAATCATCTTCAGTGTTTGCGTCAATCTGCACGTGTCCATTTTTGAAAGGCATCCATGTGCTTTGTCAGGACAAAGTTAGAAAGCCAAGCTGTGAGGTTTGAACCACGTGAATGGAGCCGTTGTCATTACTGTCCATTAATATCATCTATATATATTTATCTGTCTGTCTAGCTCCTGGCCAACCTGCTATATTTATCTATAGCTCCTCGTCTCTAGCTGACTCGTAAGCCCTGGGCAGAGGGTGAAAGGTCACGGTGAGCGTGTGCAGCCTGCCTGCTCCTGATTGTGCTGACTCAAAGGTTAATGGGTCATGTGAGTTTGACCTTTACATTGACATTTATTTCCCCAGTGGACACTTCTGTGCAAAGTGACTTTCAAGGAATTGTGTATAGGGAGTGTGTTGTGACATTTAGTCCTCAGCAGGTAGCGAAAGATTAAAATCAAATGCTTTACCTTGCTAGGCTCAAAATCTTGTACTGAACGTGAAGAAATCTCTCAAGTGAAATGTCAGTGGAAAGATTAATATGGCAGTGGAGTGGATTTGACTGGATACAGGCCTGTAGTGGGGTCCAAAAGTCTGGGACCACTAGTGAAAATGCCACTGTGATTTATTTTTAATAGAATGTGAATGAAAAGTCGAGCAAATGATGTAAAATATTGTTTATTTCCAAGTGGAAACAAAACCATCCTGAGTTTTTGGCTCTAATGTGTCTATAGTTTGTGTGCGGGGGTTAAAAATATCTTTGCTTGTGCTATAGAAAACCAGTTTCACCCGTCCTATGGAGCAGCTCTGGCCCGAACCCAGTGCTGGAGGCTTGATTTAGAAATGCCAAACTCCCTCTGTTTGTAGATATGCCTGGGCCAGACCTGTCGCTTAACCCTCTGGTTATGCTAGCTGTCTCTTAGAGTTAAGAAGTGAAACAACAATCTGAATTTACTTCAGTCAAATTGCACTCTGTAATAAAAAAAAATTAAATAAAATCCTGTGATGGCAAAGTTGAAAAGGAACGGCCCCACATTATATTAAGCATGCCTAATGCCTGTGTACTTGCATAGTAACTATAGGTATACATAGTATGTAACCAGAGTGTAAGTAAACAGCTCTAATGTTTGTGTTACTACACATATGCAACAACTCACTGAATGTATGTGTAAGTACAAATGTGTAACAGGACTAGCAGCACTTTTGGTAAAAGTGTAGCACTTTATATTAAATACAATTCCTATGGATTTAACATGTAATTACTCTGATGTTACACAGCAGCAGCCTGTAAGTTAGGCTTTACATATAAATTGTGGTTGGTGTCCAGAAGGTTACAACGTTACCATGCAAGTACAGTGGTATTACAGTGATGCATCGACTCCTCCTACTTTATATATCCCCAAACATACCCGTTTCTGCTGCCTGGATCCCATTTCCACCTCTAAACCTACCCATCTCCACTCTCTCAATCAAAGTGTTCCAATTTATGCTGTTACAAAACATTGTTATATATGTCCTGTTACACATTTGTACTTACACAAAAGAACCGGACGTTTTTTAAATGTGTGTAGTTACAGAAATATTACAACTGTAGATACCATGTGCCATTGTGTACTTACACTGTAGTTACATACTACTTACACATCTATTTACTATGTAAGTACACAAGTATTAGGGTCACTTGATATAAAGTGGACAACTGATACATCCATCTGATTTTGTTCTATGTGTAATGTAAACATGAAAATGTAAAATTTATATGGATACATACTGATCTGATATACATTTTTTTTTTTTTTTTTTTTTTTTTAGGAAATCCAAGAGATCATGCCTGGTGTGGGTCACAGGGAGTCCTGGGATGAGACAGGAAGTGGAGAGAGCAGCGGTGAATGTGACGATGAGGACGGTTGTGAAGGTTCTGGAAAGTCTGTGGCGTCTCCCAGTGAGTTAATAAAAAATCTCACCAAATTTCATCAGTTCTTGCACACCTAGTTTCTACTGGTTTGATGCTGTTCTATTCAGCATGATAATACATATAAATATGCCATTATTTTATTGATTAATCATTTTAACACTGACAATATTTCAAATTCTTGTTGTCATTTTTTCATTATATTTTTGATCTGCTGGCATTAACATCACAGTATAGTCACTAGTAATGGTTTGAAGCTGTCTGTGTCATCAGCTAATCGGTGTCATTTTCCTGTGGCTTAAAAGGCGATTAGTCACATGTAATTAACTCCAGTAACTGTCTCTCTGTGGAAGATTTCAAATAGCGTATATTTGGAATCCTACTCCAGCCCAGCAACTGCCCTTGCGATGAATGGGAATGCTACAAGATATTTTTATTCAAGTATTATTCAGGATGTGTTAGGATTAGTAATGTCAGTGTTACTTGCATGGAAAATAATTTTAGGGCCAAATTGATTCCCAGAAGGAACCTTGTAGACCTCACAAAAAGCGTCACGTCATGTCATCTGTATACTCAGGTGTTGAAATGACCACAAAGACCACCCAGGGGTACAGAGATTGAATGACCTCCTCTAACTGTCTTAAACACAGGTGCTGAGGCGCTACCTGCCCTTCCATCATCACTAAAATGGCCACTAAATGGCCTCTCTTTTCTGCCCAGAGCCGTAACACATGACCCACGGCTCCACGCCCCGTCTTTTCCCCGGTGTTCACTGTAGATCTCGTCTGTGTAGCATTTCTCAATCACTTTGAAACCCAATCTTCACTCATCACTAAAATCACCCCGCTGGGCCCTCCGGCAGCCATCTTGCTCTCCCGCACCCATTTCCCCTAATCTGCGGTTAGCGCTCCAGGGGGCCGCACATCAAAAACACAGGGTACAGGAAGAAGAGAAGGCGTCCCTTTATAACCAGCTGAAAAACATTCCAGGGTGGAAAGAGGCAAGGTCAATGAGAGCAAAAGTGTTTGGGAGAAGAGACGAGATATGAAGAATGATGGTTATCCATCACTCTGAATTTCTGCAAAGGCCACAGGCCCTGCTTTAAAACCTCTGACGCCTGTAGCATTGATCGCATCTCTCAGACAGTAAGACCAGCTGTTATTGCAGTTTACTTATCAGATTTTTACCTCAAATATACTGTCTGCGCCTTCAAAGTTAAAGATGGCAGTTAGAAACAATCATCTGAAATGTTTAACAGGTCCTCTTATCATTTAAACAGTAGGAAAAGCACCTTTCAGCCTTAAACCTGCCACGAACATGGAAGTCTATAATAGAGCGCTGTAGTGATGGTATTATTTTGTAGGACAACCTAGAAGTATGTATCAACCTGGTTCCCTTGATAGAAACCGAAATGGATTTTTTTCGGATTACTGCTGAAAATAAGCTTTACAGTGATGTTTGTTCTGATAGAACAATATTCGGTTGAGACAACTATTTGAAAATATGGAATCTAGAAAAAATCTAAATATTGAGAAAATTGTCTTTAAAATTGTCCAAATAAAGTTCTTAGCGATGCATATTAATAATCAAGTGTTGATATATTTACAGTAGAAAATTCATAAAATATTTTAATGAAACACAATCCTTAATATCCTACTTAATATACTTCTGTTTTTAGCACAGAAGAAAACAAATCATTTTGACCTATACAGTGTATTGCTACAATCATACCTGTGCTATGTATGACTGAGTTTGTGCTCCAGGGTCACATTTATACTTTCATTGATATTTTAAAGCACTAAATTCAAAGTCTTTGGAAGCCACTCAATGCTATGTGAAGGACAGACTAAAGAATAAACATTTAATTTCTGAAAATGTTCCTGCTTTTAAACTTTAGCATTGCACTTTCACAAGACACACAAGAGCCTGGCATTTCACAACCAAAGTTAATGTAATGCTCCTTTTCACAGCAAGTTTTGAATTTGTGCACAGGATCAATCGTTTTGCACCGAAAGACTTGGAATATTGATGGCAGCATATTTATTTCAGAAGTTTCTTATTTAAAACATTGACAAATTGGTGTGTTAAAAAGTGATACCAAAGGGTACTGACCAAGCATCAATACATGATGAGTTGGGAGCGAGAACGGTCTTCAAAAATGAACACTTTGGAACTTTTAAAGCCTAAATACAATCAGCAGAAGTTGAAAGCTATATGACGACTATAAATGATTCACAAATCATATGTCGACATACATATACACATATTTTCATAATGTCACGGTGTGTGTGTGTGCTGCTAAAATGTCTCGGTAGGTTCTGACTGGCTGGAGAATTATTATTAAAAATGTGCAGATATTGTTATAGTTATCATCTTTGGTGTAAACGAGCCCCAAGTGTCAGAGAAAGGGTTGTAAATAATAAAAAACAAAATTATACTGTTACTAACATACTAAGTGGACCTCAGGGAAAAAAAATATTTAATACAAAATGTATAATGTGACACTTAGAGAGCAATTAGAGAGCGAATATAGCAAGTAGAGAAACTGCAAAAGTGTCTACCGCAACAGAACAACTGCAGCAACAAACAACCGCTCAAGGGCGTAGAGAGTGAGAGAGAAGAGGTCAACGGGATTAGACCTCCTGTCTTGGAAATGTTTTTTGGTACCGCAGCTACTGCATCTGTTTTTATGCAAGACAAAGCCAACTTCTGCTCTCTCTTGCTTTCCTTTTCCCTCATGGTTTGCTTTTTCCCCCTGTTTCTGGTTGCACATGCCAGGCCAAACACATGCCCAGTTTTGCCACGGTGCTTAATGGTAAATATGTAAACGTGTGGAGCGAACAGAAACAGAATGTTCCAGAGCCCACCACACTCTCTCTGCTACTATCATGAGAAGAGCACATACACGTGTTTCTTTATTTATTTACTTCAGAAGTAAATCGACATGGGGGGGCTTTATGTTCAAGGTGTCTTTTGTTTGAGCACCTGGTCGTAATACTCGAGTGAACCAGCTGACCAAAAGAAATAAGCTTTCTGTTTTTCCTCCAGCTGTCTTCTGGAAGAAGATGCACAGTTCTCAGGGTTAGATGTTATGATAGGTGCTCTGGATGTGTTGTGTGCCAGCAGAAGGTGTTTTGTTAGATTATGTTGAGACATCTTGATGTGCAGATGTGCTGAAGATGTTTGAGAGATTTGACTTTTCAGAATTCGGAGACTCTGAGGCGGCAATGAATTATGTATTTAGGTGACTTAACAGCATCATATATCAAGCACAATTTATTTATATAAAATAAAAAATATCTTTAAAACTTATTTACTTTAACTTAAACTTATTATTTTAAATTATGAGCGTCCATGCTTTTATTGTGCATCAGCTGTAAACAAATCATTTTGAAAGCAGTTTTAATGATATTGTGCCATTATTGTTATGATTGTGATGTGGATTCTGCTATTGTTTTAAGTTTATAATTAATTTTAAAACTGTATATTCATTGTTTTTGTTCTTGTTGTGAACAGGCCTCGATTCTTTGGTCAAATCTAAGCACGGTTTGAGAATGTTTATCAAATAAATAGTTCTGAAGCCCTTATGTAAAATGATCAGAAAAAACTGATTTAGTCAAAAATATCAAAATACCAAGGGTTTGGAAACAGCATGGAGATGAGTAATTAATGACAGAATTTTCATTTTTGGCATTAAAACTATTCTTTTAACTATGTATATACAATTACATTTTTGACTATTGTGATATTAGATTGGTTTTCTTTAAAAAATAAGACTCAATTCCTGTCGTAACAGTTGTTCAGAGTCTGCAGTTTTTGCACTGTCGCATATAAACTGTGATCGACCACAGATGCTGTTTATCAACACAACTGCATTTTAACTGCAGTCACATCCTCTTCACCCTCACATTGCCCTCCCCCATTTATGACACCACGTCCCATTCTGTCACGTTCACGCCATTCAAGTTCCATGAATCTCGTTTCTCGCAGGGGTCAATATTTCACGACATGACCTCTCGGTTGACTCCTGAGCCTGTGCCCTGTGGTGCCGTCCTCATGACGATGAGGCATTTAAATTGATGAGAAATAGTTGGACAAGGCCGTGGCACTAGCCCCGAAGGCACAGTGTGATTAAACACTTTAACCTCTGACCCCAGCGCTGTTAATTCATTCGCAGATGTGTTCCACATTGAGGGTGTCAGAACAGGAGCCGAACATTTGGATCATTAAGCCACGTCTCGCTGTTTGATACGAGCAGGGTCCAGAGGTTACGCCCTGAGCTCTATTTTATCATTGGATTTGGCTGACTAATGCAAACACAGACACCATGTTATTTTTTTTTTTTTGGTCCTGTAATGTTCAGGCTTAGAAGAAGCAGATATTCACGGCGGTATCACATGCCCCGTATCATAGCGAGGCCAAACAGCTGTTCTGCTGCATTTATCAGCATTGCCATGTTTTTACAGTGATACCATCTTCCTGCTCCTTGGAAGTACACTTTAAAGTCAGCATGAACTTCAAACTGACCTGTAAATTGTGTTCCAGGTCTTATTGTGGGACATTTATATAGGGACATTTATTTAACGTAAATATTAGCATATATATCAATGGGTTATTCATTTTATAATTTATAATTAAAGTAATTTGCTACCATTTATATTAACTTTAACATTTATTACCATTTATTAATATGAATATAAATGTTGGTATTTTTCTTAAATTAAAATAAGTATCAAAATAATAATAATTGTTAATTGTTACCATCATAAAACTTTAAAACCGATTCATTTCTTGGCTGAAACGTAAATTTGATAGCTTAACCCCAGACCTGAACCTCAAACGAAAAAGAAATGCTGTAGTCTTTCTTGGAAAAATCAGGTTAAACGCGTGGATACAGTGATGCTAACATGGCAGGCGGCATCTAGTCTTGTGATTGATTCTCAGTGAAACCACAGCAGATCAAGCATCCGTCGGATTGAGAGACAGAAGAACACATTGCTCTTTATTTACCCTCTTAATCCCGGTGTTTAGTATTCCATGAGTGGCGAGGCGTCTCTTGTTTAATGGAGTTTTGTTTGTGTTGCGCAGGAACAGATGCCAGATTTCAGAGCCGTCACTGATTTATAACTTTAGTGGAATTTGTGGATGAGCTTCAGCAAAAGCTTAACGTCCACCGCCACTGACACACCACCAGTTTAGCAATTATTGGATAACCACTAAGCATGACGTGATGAGAAATGTTCCATAATATGATCAGAGAGGGGCAACTAGCCTAGCATGCCCTTTATATAGCTCTTCTGTTGTTGTTCCACTTGACGACCAAAGTTCAGAAGCAGTATGGCAAACATATTCAGTGAGTCAGAGCGCCTTGCTCTCTTCACTATCCCCAGTCCACAAGTCATTCTGCCTGTCTGGTCGCTTTTCAACTATTTTATTACTTTGTAGGGCCAAAAGAAGGCCGGTGGCAATTTTGAACAGCTCATTATTGCTGATCACTCTTCATGTTGTCTTTGTTTATGGGCTTGACTGTTTGGCTACCATGGCAGAAGATGGATCGTGGGATGTTTTCAGCACAGAGTTCCTGTCTTTTACTCTCTTTCTCTCGCACTGGTACTCTTCTCTCCTCCAAAATACCAATTTTCCTCCCTCGGTAACCGAAGCTGGGAACGCAGAACTCCATCTAAATGGCTGTGGGCTTGGATAGGGCACATGGGGATTCCGGAATCTTTGGGGTATCTTAGCAACCGGCGCTAATGTGGCAACAGCGGTTCTGAAAAGGACTCGGAGACTGGATGTGGAAGAAGGGAATGATTTTTGATGCTGAAATGAGATGGTATAGGAAGCGGATTGGAAAAGGGAGATTTTTAGGCATTTATATTTGTGACCCTGGACCACATATCCAGTAATAATTAGCACGGGTATATTTGTAGCAGTATCCAACAACTCATTGTATGGGTCAAAATGATAGATTTTTCTTTTATGCCAAAAATCTTAAGGATCGTTAAAATCTTGGATATTAAGTAAAGATCATGTTTCGTGAAGATATTTAGAAAATTTCCTACTGTAAATATGTGAAAAGTTAATTTTGGATTAGTTTTATGCATTCCAAAGAACTTCATTTGGACAACTTTAGTAATTTTTTTTTCACTGTGATATAGATATTCAAATAGTGGTATCTCGGCCAAATGTAAACCACTCTCTCCCAAACCTTACATCGACGGGAAGGTTATTGATTATTATGAATCGACCATTTTGACTGGTTTTGTGGTCCAGGGTCACATTTATTCATTCACCTCATGCTCACACTTGACACATTATTCAATTGTATAATACATTTGAATTCAATAGAAAATTGGACACAATTTAAATTTAACCTGACAAATTAGATTTAATTTAATATAAATCGTGTATGATTCATGTTTAAAGTTTAATTTAATTTAATTTTACTTCATTTTATTTTTTATTCATAATGTGTGCAAAATGTAATACAGTAATGTGTTTTCAATCATGTTAAGTCCCAAAAACATAAATAAAAAATAAAATAAATATACCTTGAAGCAGCAGTAACAAGTTTGTTAGTTAATTAGTTGCATGCCTTTAAATGCATTAAAACATAGATATGTTTCTCTATTCTAAATTGAATTAAATTCAATTCAAAGAACTTTTATTTTAAATGTCTTCTAAATGGACTGCTTACTTTGTCAAAACAGATGGTCAGACGCTCTCTGCCTCCTATGTAGTCTGTGATCTGACAGTTGGCTTTGTTTCTGACCGAACTACATCAGTGTCAGGCTTCATCCATCACAGAAAGCAGCAGGTGTGTGTATTTGTCTAGGTACTTGGGTTTTGTATGTAGGAACCTGTGTGTGTGTCTTCCTCCCAACTCAGGTCACCTTCAGCCGCCACCTTCACACATCACCAGTGTATCGCTGTCTCTCGCTGTCTGTCTTATCGATTCCTCCTCCAGCAGCGGCGTTGGGCTCAGAGCTGGTGTCTGCTGCTGTGATTGACACCGGCTTACTGATAGGCTAAGCCACTCTCTCCCTTACCGCTTCTGATCCGCCCCACTCCTACTAATTGCGATAAAGGCCAAGTTTCTATGACAACCTTATTTACGTGATTGTGCCGTTGATGGGCTCGGCGCTCAGTCAAAAGGCATGAAGAAAAGCATGCACTGATGTCTCCAATGATTTCTGCTATCATCTTGTCAGTCAACAGGAAGGTTCAGTGGGAATTTAGCCTGTTGCAACTTGGTGCAAAGTGTCTTTCTGGTTCGGTCTACATGCATATATTTTCTTGGCTGTTTTCTCCTACCTAAAAAATCCAGATAGAATGAACTTCTGATGGGAGTTAGATGGTCGAAGCTGGTCATTTATCACCATTAGCTGGTCCACGTGGATATAGATAGTCAATTAGTTAGTTTGTGTATCTGGTGTTTTGCTAATTAATAACTGTGGGACACACACTACTCATCTCTTGTGTGCATCTAATCCAGGGTAGAACTGCAGTGAAGATATTTGCAGTTTGATTTAACAATAACTCTTTTTTTTATGCATTCTGTCACAATAAAATACCAAATAAATATAAATATAAATACTATTTGGTGAACGATTTGGTAAAATATTGCAAACCAGTAATGTAACATACCAGTATTGCAAACCAGTAATGTAAATATGACTATTTTTCCCACATACTGGTTTATCACATTATCCTGTGCTTGATCAGTTTGTTCTCCAGAAATGTATAATGCAGGGACTGAAAATAGGGGGTCATAATTTGCTGTTGTCCAGGCTTTCTATTTTTGTAGCCTATTGTTTTTATAGGAGGACAAAAAAGAAAGATAATATATATCCTCCGTTTCCAGGTTGCTAATGATTATTTTAATATATTGTTATATAATGCATAATCATTTTTTGAAGAGCGACAGGGTCTCAGATCAGCCTAAAAGGCCACTGGATCTGGTCCACTTGTGACTTCTATTTAATCATCATTTTCCTTGTCTGGGAAAGTGCTTAGTCATGTTCCCAAGTGAACAATTTAACGGCTCTTTAATTAGCCCAGACTGTGAATGAGATCCCACAGCGAGCTTAATGACCAATGAGCCCCTTAATGACCATCGAGCCCTCTCAATTACACACACACCTGTCTTATTCTTGTCTGCATTCATACTATAAAAGTATAGAAATATGACAAACCTAACACAAAAAGGTTCCACGATACCAGTTTTTTGGTACATTGTTGTTTTTTGTCAGCAGCGCTATGTTACGGTGAAGCTGTAATTAGCTAATAGCTTTTAGCAGAACAATGTCAATAATGCTAATTTGATTAGGCACTTACTATAAAAACAATTTCTGCATACGTTCCACTCTAGGGACACTAATTTAATATGTAATGTAATAATGACAGACACTACTGTCACATCTATTACTGACACATATACAAAGCAAACATTGTTAACGCACAAATACAGTCATTTAAAATGCCTGTATTGTAAATTAGCCCTGGTTGCGTGGCACGTTAAGGCTCTTTCTGCAAACCAGAATGTGCAAACTCAGGCTAACTAAAGAATCCGACGCTACAGTCTGGCATATCTCATGTGCAACACGCTGACATGCTGACGTGGGCATGCAGTTGCACTGGTGCGTTTTGCAGAATAGTCAGAGTCATTAGTGTTATGTGGTGATGTGTAGCCTGACTTCCTCCTGTTGAGTCAGAAAATTCACTTTTTTTGACAGAAGTGCTGACCGCTGTCTATTGTGCTTTAAAAAAAAACACGTCAGCTTAAATGTTACACCAAAAAATTGTGCATTGATGCATCATTTTCAAGCTCTGTGTCTCTAAATCATGCTTCAAAATTATGCATGACCCTGTTATTGTCTTGGTTAATCATGATTGCACATACAATAGCTTGTGCAATGTTACACATTGTGCAAGGTTTTTGTCAGCATTTATTAACGTTAAAAACTAATTGGTTCCTCCATGTATCATGGCTGATGGCAACTCAAATGGTATAAATGTGCACAAGCACAAATAAAATTTGAGATCTTTGCTTGGATTTTTGCTTGGAGTTTCTTTAAAAAAATACATATATACAGTGTGTGTGTGTACATGCAGTGTCAGTGTCACATGTCACATGATTATTCAATAGACAGATTTGCTGGCCATTTCTTATTATTATTATGTTGAAAACTGTTGTGCTGCTTCATATTTTTGTGAACAATGATATAAATCTGATAGAAATTCAAATGGAGTTTGATATAAATATTTAGTACCATTATAAATGGACAATATTAATAGAACATTATACTAATGATGTTAACAATTGAAGTTAACTAATGAGAGTATGTAGTGTGCGTTTTAAAAGAGCCCAGAGTTTAATGGTGGTGCTTTAGTATCCTTTTTGGATTTTGACGAGTACATGAAGGTTACAGAGCATATTTTTTTAAGGCGGTGTGGAAGGCCACCCTTTCCTAAAGACTCCTTGAGTCTCTGCTATGGATCTCAAATGAAAGCAGACCAGGAAATTGCTAAGACTGCTTGCAATATCCGTCCTAACTGAGTCCACATCTGTCAAACAGGCCAGGCCAAGGGTCTTCCCCTTAAAATCACCACAGACAGTGAAAACAACTGTACGAAATCACAGCATCTCTTCTAGGCCAACTCAATCCCATCAGTCATTACTGCACCAGATAATGAGACGACCACCACCTCCTCTTTCTTGCTCATTGTTGGTCATCTTCGCATAAAGTGAAAAGGTACATGCGTGCAGGACTGAGAGACCCAAGAGTAATCCACGGGATTGCGACCTAAGCTCGATAAGGCGGACGAGAGCTGCCCATATCCTGGACACAGCCCTGAATGTTCCCGGAATGTTCCCCTTTAGGCGGCCGCCGCAGATGGGAAGCACCTTCTCAGAACTTGTGGATTATAGAGGAAAAACAACGGCTGGGTTTGAGAAAAAACTCTCCCACCGCACAAACACGCACAGAACGCTCAAAATCCCACAAGCCTCCATGTATGTTTTTGTTTCCCTAAAGAAAGCAGGAGTTTGGGGATGGCTCATTATGGATGAAGAGTGTTGTTTTGATGTTTGAAATATCGACATCCCATTAGCGGCCTAACTCTCCTCTGCTGTAATGTTCTCAGAGTTTATCCAGAAACACACTCTCGAACGCAAACATTGGGATTCGAGTGTTTGCCCACAAAGAGAAATGTTTATATGGCGTGTGAGTGATGGATCTGCTCTGGGTTTGTGACACAGATATGCTAAACTTCACCATGTTTTGTGGATTTCAACAAACCCCTAACCATAAGCATTAAACTTTTGGGTGTAACGCAATATCTGCCGTTTATGGACATGGTGCCCCAAATAATGCGACTCTTTGGAAAGATGTACTATAACTATCCTAAGTGCTTCTCATTGGCTCTATTTTTGTCACTCATCACTGTAGTTCTGAGGTATTTTGGGGGTTTTATGATGCGCTAATCTAATGAGATGGCTCCCTGCAGACAGTTTAATATCTCTTAAATGGAGAGATAACCTCGGGTCAACAATTCTTATTCATATTTTAGGGAATCTAAAATCAATTTCACACTTGTACAGCCTTCACAGGAGTACAAACGGCACATTATTTTTACTCGCCTTCATTGGAAGTCTGGACTCATCTTTGGTTATATCCTGCACTTTCTACCTGGTGTTTGATTGAATAATAAACTGCCAAACATTATGCCCTTTCAAAGTCAGATTATTGCTTATTGGCTAAATTTGTAAAAAAAAAAAAAAAAAAGTAAAATCACTTTTTGTATCCATAAAAGACTAAAAAATAGCATCCAATAAAAGTCACTTTTAGTATTCACAATAAATCATGAAAAGGTTTTTTCAGACTTTCTTTTCTCCTATTTATAATTTTTCTTGAAGATAGCATCCAATATACACGCAGATTAAACATTGAATTTAGTGTTGTATTAAGCATTATAGCCAATCAGAGGAGCATTAAAACCAATCTGAAATGTAAATAATGAACAATTACAGTATGTTGTCACGGTCACTTCGTAAAGTAGATGATGTTTCCCAAATGCACTGCCTGCAAGCAACATAGCAAAACGAAAACTCACCAATTATAATCAACGCAGTGTAAATAAGAGATGTGTTCTGCAGTGTTTACAGCGGCAGTGATCACAGTATCTGTAAGAGTCCAGAGGAGTAAGGCTCAAACCGTCTCATAAAACAGCGTAAAGCTGCTATAACAGCTTTGTTGATTGGAATAAAATACTAGTATTGTTCATACCGCTCACTTTCAGTGTACAATTCATGAAAACTTGCCTAACGGTGTAGTTTTTCTTGCTGCTAAGTGGGTCAGTGTAAAGTTGACCACTGTCTTTTTCAGTGATTGCAGAGAGGCTGTGTTTTTGTGTGTGGGTGTTGTTTTTGTGACCTCTCCTAGTGGTTTTGTCCTCCTACATGTAGCTCTGACCCAGTCTGACCGCATCTCTATGGAGAGGACTGTGGCAACTGTCTGCGTTTACAGAAGTCATTGTGAACACAACATTTCTCTCTCGTTCACTCACTAACAGGAGAGTTTGAGGTCTGACATCCATCCATCCCTCCATCCATCATCCTACTGAGTCAGTATGTAATATCATATTACCATAGTCCATTTTAATCAGACTTCCATTACTGATTATTTAACTTAAATTACTTGAAAATAAATAGTAATGTCTTACCCCCAACACTAATAACAGCTGATAAATTCACGAGTATAGAAAACTCTTATTTCATAATATTCCTGTTTTTACTGTTTTTTTTTATTACACTAATATAATTAATATTATAATTAAGCCCAAACCACTTCTCTCAAAGACCATTTTACAAACCCCAGACTTTTGAATTTTCCTTGTCAACAGCTTAATTGTAATAATTTGTCATTTAGCTAAAATAGTAAGTGATAATGATCATCTCACGCATGTACAAAGAAGAAGTTCCTGGATATTTCGAAGCTAGCAAGGTGCATGTCATGAAAAAATCCTCAGATGTTTAAAGTAAATTAGATCCGTACATCTACGTATAATTATCTCTGTGAGGTTTAAGAATTACCCATTAATACAGACATACAATCGAGTCAGAATCGAGGTTTTTTTTTAACAATAAAGTGTTTCTTAGCTTGAATAAGCCACAGGCGGATCACACTTTATTCTGTTCAAAACCTGTAAGCAAAGTGCGTCCATTGGGCAGCATTGAACGAATAACTTCGTACTTTGATAATTAAATTGAAATGTTTGTTTTGTTTTACCTCTGTGTCAATTCTTCTTTATAGCTAGTTCATTCTTCGTTGTCTTTCCTCTCCACTCTGTCTCTCGTGGCTTTTATTATTCTTCTGCTGAATGCTCTTTATCAGAGCTGCTGTATAAAGGTGGATTGCCAGGCAACAGAAGGTCAGCCTCCTGTTTAAACGGTCGCCGTGGATTCAGCCTGAGAACTGAATAAACAAATCCGTGTGAAATATGCTCATTATAGCTCGTAAGGACGGTCAGTGATGAAAACACCTTCACACCTCCTTATAAGGGGCCTTTGTTACTGTCGCTGATGAATTCGTTCAATTTAGACACACTCACGAGATTTAAAAGCAGAAATGTAGAGCTTTAAAAAAGAAAAAAAAACATTTAGACCCGAATTCTTCTCTACAAGACATTGTACAGTTGTCTTTTTGCAGTTATCTTTTTTAGCTAAATAACAAATGAACAATTATTTACATGTAAAAACCATTTACATGTTGTTTGCATTTTATTTTGCAGCATCCTACAAATGCAAATCCATATAGGTTTTATAGATCACTTGCATATGTGGTTTCAGTGCATTGTTATAGATATTAGAACAGTTCAGGATATAATTGGCTGTATTTTGAGTCTGTTTTCGTCTAGTTTGTAAGCACTCCTTAGACTGCTGTCCAAAGTGTCATGTGATAATTGGGGTCCTTTGGGGATGGCTGATTTATTGATCGCTTACAGTAAATGCCTGACCATGCAGCATCAGTGCAGTCCTAGA
This sequence comes from Puntigrus tetrazona, assembly GCF_018831695.1. Lineage (NCBI taxonomy): Eukaryota > Metazoa > Chordata > Actinopteri > Cypriniformes > Cyprinidae > Puntigrus > Puntigrus tetrazona. The sequence continues at coordinate 22,017,265 of NC_056700.1, forward strand.
ACTGAGCCTATTACTGTACTAATCAGAATCAAGGGATATAATCATGGGACCAATTAAAAGAAACACCTAAAAGTGATTTAAAACTGATGTGGAATATTCATTATAAGTGAGCTAATATTGGAAGTAGATTTACATTTCCTGAAGGAAATAGCAAGAGCTTAAAAGGCAGGAAAAATATTGTTCACAAGTTTTTCTTTAAGGAACATCAGTGCAGCGTGTAATACTGTTTTGCAGTATTTTTAGTGTTTATTTCACTTTGGGAAATTATGACGCAAAATGAAAGCCCTAATTATGGCATGACTGACTGCATAGTTTGTTTTGCTAAATCTTTTAATGTATCGTTACACAGCTGTATAAATACAGCTTTCTTGGACAGGCATCACAATAAAAAATGTAATAAAAAAATTAAACAATATATTTGAATTTTATATAATAAAATAAATGCATTTGTGTGTGTTTGTATATATATATATATATATATATATATATATATATATATATATATATATATATATATATAAATAAACAAATGGTTTATTTGACTCTTTGCATCATAGTTTTAAAAAAGTGATTTTAATTTTAACAATATATTTTAATAAACTATCTCTGTAAAACAATAAAAACATACAAAAAAAGCAAACATTAATTTGACTAATTTTACAACACATAGAGATAATAAAGACAGATAGCTGATATAATCAATAGATTTTAAATGTTGTTTCCATTTTATACAGCCTATTCCTATCCTAAAATCTTATTTACATATTTTATTTACTGTTTTTGTTCACAGACAATTCTATCCATTAAGTCTATATGCAGTTACTTCCAGTGTGCTGCTGCTCTGCGATGCAAAAATCCAGACTTAAAAAAGAAAAAGCACCACACACGTAAATTAAAGACGACAGCTGCCTTGTGATTTCAGCTAAATTGTCTTGTAATGTTACAGTGTTATTATGCTGGTCTTCTTTTTTTGCTATGTTTGTTCCTTAACCACCCCAAAATATGAAACATCAAAGACCAAATATATGTATATATTGCCAAAATCACTTCAAACTTTCAAAGTAACCTGTCACAAAAAGTTAATAAAAGTCGCAGCAACAATGAGAAAGTCAAATAAATCGGTGACGCAATCCTCAGACTGGCAATGCTGATCACTTCCCACCCAGTCAGGAATGTTTCCATCCACTTCTCTCTCTCTCTCTCTTTCTCTCAGTCCATCCTTCCTACCACAGCACCACAATGCTGAATCATCTTACAATCAGCGAGGCTGCAAGTCTAAATCTTATTTGGGATTTAGAGTCTAAATCGGATATAGAAAACCAGTGAATCAGAATCAGTCTAGCTTCAAATACCAAATGCTCTGAATCAACAAGTTTCAACGAATGCGTTTGACTCTTTCACGAGACATTAAATTCCAAGAAAAAGCTTTCCTTTCTTGGCTTTCTCTTTTTCTTTTAAAAGAGCTTTCGCGAACGGGCCCCTCCCAATGTGGCTTAAGTAGCAAAGACTGCAGCGCACGCAGTTTTGGTTACATGGCAAATGATAGTATCTGAATACATTCTTTCCTACTGAGTTTCGTAAGTGAAGCCAGGTTGTGACCAGTGGGACTTGCAAGTCACCCAAAGAGAGAGATTGATGGAAGAAATAAAGCAAAGGGTAGACTGATAGGTGGAGCAAACCCAAGGATGAAATGATGGAAAGGAAAAAAAAAATAAATATATAGCAGGTCTGCTTGAATTCTGGTTTGGTTGCTGCGGAGTGCAAATGCTTTTAAAGAGAGCTGGCAGGTGTTTTGATTTTTGTGGTGTTTTGTAGCTTTTAGAGTCGGCTTTGAGAGCTTTTCCACTTGAGCAAACCAGACGATGTGACACAGTCTCCAGAGATTTGTAGTTTTGCTTTTCTGACTGTTATGCGCAGGTTGTTGAGACAGTCTGGGTCTATTTCGGTTAAATTGTAAATAGTGCAGCTATTTTAGTGACCTGGTTATGAGCTCTGCAAGATAAACAAGTGTTTATTTTAGGGCTTCAACACGTGCAGTGGGATTAACAGCGATAAACAGCAATCCACAGAACTGGTGCAGTGCAACAACTTGTATTTATTAAAGGCAAGTCTATATAGTGTTTATACATGATCTCTTTCTGCCTTAAATGTACATATTGTGCATAAATAACAATGCATCTGTCTTAAATATACTCTTATTACAAATACTGCTGTTTATCATCGTTAAGGTCATTTCACACCGAGTCTGAAATTTTCACCTGAAATTTTTGCATGTTAAAAAAAAAAAAAAAAAAAAATGCACATAACAATTTTGAACTGTGGAGTGTTTAAGGACCTTTAATCTCAAACAATTGTGTCAAACATTACAAAAGGGATACTTTTTCCTTTTTTATGAAAGTTGTGCTGTTATATTTATAGGTAGTCATAGATTCTTGTTATTTTTTATTTTTGTTAATATATTTTAAAAATTTTATATATTGGTGAATTAAGGTTAATTGTGATTTTTTTTCCTCCGTAATAATAAATATTACAGAGAAGATACATTTTAAAAAGTATATAAAATTTGTAAGTACAATTTACAATATGATTTTATATCATGTCCCCTTAAATACCGTTATCATCATTTAATATAGTTAAACTAGAGCCTTGATACTAAATCAATACAAGCAACGCTGCAAGCTACTAATAATGAAACATTAACAACTAGTTTAAAGTTTAACAGCTTTACTATTGCTATTGTAGCTCATATGACAAACTAGCTTCTTCCAAATGCATGCAGGTACAGTAGCTCATGGAAACTTTCTTAAAATGTATCTAAACTTCTGTCTTCAAGTCTTTGTTGAAATTTTGTGTGGGTTTTCTGTTAATTGGTGACTAATTGGCAAGTCTTACCCAACACCCTTTTTCTCTCTCACACACCCTTGACAGAGACAAACATTCACACACACACACACACACACGTACATACACACCAATGCAACAACCTATCCCACACCAGAAAGCTGTCTGATAGACCGATCCCTGACAGCTTCTCGGTGCACAGCGTGACACAGGTCTTCTTGGAGAAGGTTTGAGAAATTTCAGAGAAGGTGATTCAGCCCATAATCACTTTGGGTGATGGCAATTATGCACTCAGACATCATTGCTGTTCTTGAGCACGCCAGGGTGACGATTGAGAGCCGATATCTTTATTAGCATGAAAGAGAGTTGTGACAGAGGCTGATTTTGTTCTTGGTCTAATGAGATCATGGCTGTTTTTGGCATGAACCTTGTTTTCCATCCCACACATAGAGCGTTACTGTTTGGGTTCTTCATTTCAGAGCTGGCAAAGTCTGCATAAAATATATTTAAAATAAACAAATATGTTGGCTGGCGTGGATGAAGCGATTTTGGATTAATTGGATGACTTCCTCATAAGATGAGATGGGATGAGAGACAGAAATATGAGAGATAAGATGAATCTACATGTGAGTTTGAATGTTCGTGTTATATTACATACAGGTTTGTTTAATGTTAATAATTTTATTTGTGATATTTAATAGTCATTATGAAACACTGTATCTTTAGAAATTGCAATGCTTTCCATTTATTAGCAGCACCTCTACTGGCATTCATAAATGTTTAATAATAATAGATTAACTTGATATTATGCAATTTATTACAGACTTTTTAATGCTATAAATTTATATTAAGTAATAATAAAGTTAACACTTTATTTTGATGGTCCCTTATGACCATTCTGTTTACATCATATGTGTGTGTGTTCTGTGCATATTTATTGTTTAGTATATATAAATACACACACACACACACACAAACAAAACACATCTTTATCTTTTGTTAAATGCCAATAATTAAAAAAAAATCTGAAATGAACAAGTCTTATTTTTGTGCTGTCTTTATTGGCAGTGCTATTTGTGATCTTGTGTTTGCATTTAACTGTAAAAAATATTTTAATAATAATCATTTATATTATTATATTACATTGTTATATTGCAAAAATCATCATGCTAATTTGAAGTTCAAACCTATGTAATAATAATAATTGTATTTTAAATATTCATCGTTGATAATTAAACATTTTAGATTAAACATTTATGCATTCATTGCCCCGCTTTTTTGGGGGTTCTTTTGAAGTTCTTCCAACTATTGAAAACAGCGTAGTAGAACAGTTTTTACCACATTTACAATCTGCAAAATGTCCCACTTAATTAGGGCAGAAAATGTGAAAATAGTCTGCAGATTTCTTCTAGGCACACTTACGAGTATATGGAAAATCTTACGCCGTGAGCACCATAGAGTCTCATTCTCTATTGTTTCAGAATCGACAAGCCTTCAGTGTCATCCACACCTCACAAAACACGCAAGTCCTTCTCCTCCGCCAGAACAATCACCTTTATTCTCACCAGCGATAGGCCTGCTCATTGTCCATTGTTCTGCATAACAACAAACGCATTAGACCGCAGAATCCGATGCTTAAGGAGTCGTAAGACTGCCTGAGAGCCTGGGATATTAGTCATTAGGATGTCACTGCCGAATGGCTGGAAACTTTGACAGAAGCATTCATTCGTTTTGCTGTGTGGATAGCGAGGGCTTTTAATAGCAATTTGTGCTTTTCGATGCCAGGAACTCCTCCTTCGTTCCAAGACACTCTAGATAGCCACCTGCGGTCATGTGATTAAGTGTGACTAAAACGAAAACCCTCACATGTTGAGATGTAAGACGTGACTTTAGAAAAAGCTGCTCAAGTTACTTAGCAACTTCGCTTTCGAGGTTAGACTGTGTTTAATTTATGTTGTAGAACAAAATGTGAAAGTTTCTTCAAGTAAATGTAACCACAGAGCTTGTTTGCCCATAAATCGTAACCGCTTTTCTAAAAACCCATAGTAAATTCATGAGGGAACCCGTGGCGAATTAGCCTCTGGGCTGGCCTACAAATTGCCATCATGACTGAACCGCTCTACAGAGAGAGGAAACGCAGGGCTGCAGGGACTTTAAACGGGGAAAAACGGGAAAGCAAGACAAAGATTAATGATAAAGAGAGAGATGAATGTAAAGGGCATGGAAGACAGGGACAGGGTGCTTGCAGGCTAAAGAAAAGAGATATTACAGAGCTACAAAACTTTTCATTAGGACAGGATCAGGTGAGGGAGTGCTGCAGTCAGCAACACTGAGGAATTCTGGGTGATGAGAGGAGGGGCGGTTTTTAATGTGTTATAAAAGTCTTGTCACACACACACACACACACACAGCAAAAAGGACTTTTTTTTGTGTCTATTTCACTTCCTGATGAGGAACTGTTGCCTCAACAATAAGACATCTTGTCAGACATGTGACCGTACTGTTGTTACTTTCTCTCATTATCTCTCTCTTTCTCTTTTTCAGCCCTCACAGAAGCTGATGTATCCAAAAAAGCAGCGAAGGTCCCCTTCCACGACTCGCCCATCACTCAGAACACATCTCCATCGGATGCTTCTTTTTCCATGGCCAGCTTCATCGTCATCATTCTCGCTCTGGGGCTGCACTGGCTTTTTATCTGAAAGGCCACAAACGCATACACACGCAGTGATCATACACACACACACACACGGGTGAACATCATGAAGAAATGTCAGGGTCTTATTTCACCCAAAAAACCAAAAGAAAATGATTAATTTCTCTAATTTGACATTATTTAATTTACAACTGAATAATTTATTTGTGGTTTAGCCATTACTCTGTTCTTCAGTGTCACATGGTCATTCAGAAATCATTCTATTATTCTGAATTATAAGTGTTGGAAACAACAACAATAATAGATTTTTAACAATATGCACTATTTCCGAAAATCCGTGGACAGTATGCTATTTTTTTTACCAGTTAAACTGATAAAAAATGTGTTAGTGAAGACATTGTTATAAAAGATTTCTATATATAAATGCTGCTATTTAACATTTTTTTCATCATGAATCCACACGTGTCGGAAATATTAAGCACTAAACTCAGCGATTTTAAATTGGCAAAGATTTTTTCAATGAATTAAGATGAATTAGTTCGATTAAGTTATAATCAGACGATTGGTGATGGCACCTCTTCAAATGATGAACGATATGCTACATATTACTAATAAGAAGCAGGATCACTGTAAAATCTGAATACCTGTTTTAGATTTTTAGAAGTTATAGTCTTTAATAAAATATTAATCATAGTGAAGGTCTCTTTTACTCCTTAGAAGTGCTCACGTACCTATTGAACAGCTTTACAGCTCAGAGTGATTTAATATTCTATAATTTTGCAGCTAGGTCTATATGGCTTGTATGATCGAGTGTAATTACTGTATCTAAATAAATCCCGCACACGGATAAGAATTCACACACATAAAATGAGGGTGTGGATACATAAATAATTGGATTTCTAATATCTGCTGTCACATGGACAAATAAATTATTGATGATAGATTAGAGTGATATCTGAAGGATCACGTGATACTAAGGACTGGAGTCATAACTAGTTCAAATTCAGCTTTGCCCCAACAGGAATAAACTATATTTCAATGTATATTAAAACAAAAAATGTGTTATTTTAAATCTAAACAATAATTTTAATTAATTAATTAATTTTAATTAATTTTGTATCAAATAAATGCAGCCCTGATGATTAAAAAATCATCACAATGTCATTGTAGCAATTTTTTTTTTCAATGCAGGGTACTAAGAATTAGTGGAGGGCATTGTTTAATTTTTTTAATAAATTACATATATATATATATATGTGTGTGCAAACACATTTTTTTAGTTCATTTCCTGTCAGTTCATATGAGTTCACCCAAACTGTACCCCTAAATATTCACATTGCAAGGTCGATTCATTATGTTCACAGCCCCATTTTGTGGAAGACTCCAGCAGGAAGCCTGGCTTTGCCTCAGACTTCTAATATCAGGACAAAACTCTTATCATAACTGACTGGGACTGTGGAATGCATGACAAAATATGTGCATCTGTGGAAACATCTCCCGTGACCACACAACAAAAGGAAAACAGAATCTGTCTGCATAGTAAGCAAAGGATTTTACCATCATAAACACACACACACACAGAGAGTATAACTGAATGAAACTATGAATGATATGCACATTGTACTATGTATATAGTTTGAACTGGCGCTGAATTTATAGGACAACGAATGTTTAAGTGTCACACAAACCTTTTTTTTTTTAAGATTTCTTCAGCTCTGACTGAAACCCACACAAACACATAGTTATGATGACATACAGTACATCTTACAAAATATTGGCAATGTTGCTGTTACCTGTTTGCACGACTTTCATAGATTTAAAGGGCTCAAAGCATCCCTTTATTACTTAACGTTTTTTTTTTTTAATTCCTGCATTTAGCTTCCAAGTGCACAGCTTTTATAAGAAAACATACTTTTAACTTAAAAATAATAGTTTATTAAACATATTTGAAATATACCGTGTCATTTGGAGTATACCATGTCAGTGTCATGAGGTTCATATTTACTGAATTACATATTTAAAATTGCACTAAATTTGCTTTATTCTAAAAAAAAAAAAAAAAGTTTTTTTTTTCCCTCAAAAGTGTGGTACAGTTTTGCGTGAATGTTGTCATGTTTAATGAAAAAGGAAAAAAAGAAAAAAATCACAGATATGCAGAATGCCTTTCTTTTATAAAAAATGAACTTAAAGCAAAGCAATGCAAGATGTTTAGAGATACCAAATATTTTCTATAATAGCTTCTTTAGCGATCTGTTCATAGCAACATAAAAACATTTATTTCCTATTATATGTTAACATTTAAGAGTCAGTATTAAAACATTGCTATAGTTCTTACACAGAAGCAAAGAGGGTCTAATGAGTCTGTAAACATTTTTAATGTTTATGCGTTTTCTTTTTGTTGTTGTTGTTGTAGTTGCTGTGTCTGATTGCACATGAATTGCTACATTTGATTTGCCTCATGTATCTCTGATGTTGGTTCTATAATGTTTTTATATGAACGTTCACGAATCTTCATACATTCGTACATTTGCAGGCCGTCCATTTCTCCTCCGATAACATGCATACAACTACAGGGTGCGAATTACAGGGGTTTAAAGCCCACAAATTAGAGACAGGACGAGTCTCAGGATGAGCGGTTGCTTTTATCTGATTGGTTTCTATTAGGTCCAGTTTGGGGTTGTACTTTGGCATGTCATGTCATTATCACTTCATTATAACACATATCGCAAATGTGTCAAAAAGTTTCTAATTTCCTTTAAACAGGTTTTATTATAGTAAACTGCTGTCTAATATCTTCTGCAATATCAGTGGGGTTGCATGATAATTTTAGAATAATCCAAAAAAAATGCAAAACTTTTATTATTTAATCACCTTCACCCTTGTTAAAAAAATGCAGAATAAAGTTTCGAAAGACATCAGGGTCAATACATGACAAGATTTCCATTTTGGGGTGAATTGTTTCTTTAATATTGCACTCTACAATGTATCTATAAAGATTCCTTTATTTAAAAATAAATGCTGTTGAAGGTCTGTAGTTCGCACCCTGAATAGTTACTCAATGCCATGCAAAGCCAATGTTTTTTTACATTTAATGTTTGTTCCAAACTGTCATTTCTGAGTATGACTGTAAAATGGATTGTGATTACAGCTTGTTTGCTGTGTTTTTAATTTTCATTTTCATTTTTTTTTTCGTTCATGGTTTGCTTGGTACAGTTGAACACGTATGGCTCAGCGAATGAAGCTACTGAAAAACTATCAAATATACACAGCGCATATAAAAAGTTGGTTAAACTGGTTAACTAAAGCTAATAAAATGATTCTCTGCTCAATTTCCTGATGTTTCTCAACACTTTAAATCTCCAAGAGCTTTGTTTTAGTTGAGTTTTGAACAGAGAAAAATGAGGGGCATAAGGTAATTAAAGGGACAAATATTACAGAAACTAAAAACTAATAAAAACAATTTATTAATTACTTAATGATTTTAAATGATTTAAATTGTAAAGGCTTTCTTAAAGGAACTCATTGAATATAATCTAGAAAATATTCAATAATCAATCGGTTCTTTGGAGAGAACCTCCAGAATGAAGGGATGATTTGTTCACAGATACTGTCCTCTAGTTCAACTCACTGACTCTGGTATGTGCTGTTTGGAGATAGCATCTCAGATTATCAGTGAAGAACTGAATTTTGTTTGTGGCTTGTCCTCGCACAGAGTTACAGCTCCAGAAAATCTGGAATATTGCTCACAAGGTGTATAGACAGCATTTGGGGCTTGTTTGTTGGTTTATTTGTTACAGGTTTAGAACAACATGATGGTGAGTAAATAATGACACAATTTTTACATTTAGTCACACATGCATTGAACAACATATTCTAAGGCCCAATAGTACCAGGGTATGCTGCTTTTTGATGGATTTTCATTGTATGTGGGTAGACTAACATAAGCAAACTGTCCAGTGCCATTAGATAAAGATGTTACGACAACAGCCAGGCACCTCTTGGAGTGTACACTTGTACTGAGTCTCTGGGGCGTCCAGTGGGACACTAAAACATACACTCAATCTGAGTTTCCCATTCAGAGAGACAGTAACAGATACACAGATGTTCTGAGCTTCTAACCCTGAGGGAAGAGGCAATATAAGATACCAAATTCTGAGTCTCAAGCTTTAGAGACAGCAACCGAACCAAGCTCTGAGGAGAAAGATACCCTATGTTCAGAATCTTCATCCAGCTAGACAAAAACCGATGCAGCATGTCCTGAGTCCTGAGATGCTAGAGAGACCAAGCAGACTGACCAGTTCTGAGACTCTAGCCCAGAGGCAGAAGTCATCCAGACATTTGCAACAAGGTTAACCTCAGCCGAGTAAACTTTCACTTCAAGGTACTTTTTTCCTAAGGACCTCATCTGAGTGATCCAGATTTTAGGACTCTTTGGTGCTTCAGAAGATCAGCATCAAGTTCAGGCTGCTGAAACTGATTCCTGCTTCTTTTACCACTGCATTGTTACCAGCACCGGACTGCTCACTCCATCACAGAGAATGTAAATATAACATATCCAAACCTCTTCCAAAGACCTTGGCTTGTATATTACCAGTATACGATTTACTTAGGTTGGAAATGCAAAATCCCTAGGTTGGCAAATGCAAAATCACTACGCAGTCTTTCACACGAAATTCACGAGGTTAATTTTCTCAAACCACTTGCTTCTCTCTATTAACCCAACAGATAATTTACAGTATTTATTCAAGACATGCTTCTGATTAAATGGGTCAAATCCACTAACAAGGTAATTTGAACTGTTTATTTTTTATTAAATTCTTTCCCCCAAAGATTATACCTAATAAATGGTATGCATTTGTTTATTGAAAATAACATTGTATCTCTTTTTAGATGCTTTTGAATATGCTCGTATGCGGTCTGATTTGGAAAATGGCTATCAGGCACTTATGTATCTTATCATAGTGCCTGTACAAAGTCATGAATTGCTGCAGAGCTTTTACTTGTCATCTATCTGGAGAGCCAGTCTAAAATAATATGCTTTTATGGAACCCAAGACCCATTTTTTTCTATTAAATGTGGAAAATCCACATAAGAGTCCTACTTTCCTTCCATTTTGAGAGTAGCGCTGAGAAGTGATTGAAACATTTTTGTGCGCTTGAGGTCTGCACAGAAGTTGATGAGTCATAAATGTGAGCCCACACAGTGTGGACACGTGATTATTTTTGGACTTTAATGGGTGCACTATTTCAAATGCATCTTTAAGTAATACTTTGCACAATCTGTGTTCTTTCAACCAAAATTCATAAAGTTCTCTTATGCTGAATCACTTTAATTCATCTATTAAAATCCGTTTAAGATAAAAAGAAACACAAATTCCAAGGTTCAACGTTTGGTAGTGTGTGTCCTTAAAGGAACTTTCCTTTCAGTTTAGTCTGAAAGTTATAATATTTAAAAAATTCAGACATTTTAGCTTGGCTTTTAGGGCAAATGTTTATTTAAAATAAAAAAGTTCTCTAAAAGACACTATTTGGAATTTTTGGAATTCTAGAATCTTGGATTTGTTTCAAAACCTAGTAAGATCCCTACCTAGGCAACATTTCTAGGCTTACTGATTGATTAAAACAATTGATTAGTTTTGGAACAGAGCTGTTAGCTTATGCCTCCACTTAATGTTTTAAGTCAGGTCAGGTTTTAGAGTATTTTTGTTATTTTTGGTAAATTTAATTCCCACAACGAAGACAGTAAAGTGTTTGCCTTCAGTGGGTTAGTTTTCGAATTCCATTCATTTGTTCTTTCTGTTTCTGTCTCTTTTAGGCCGTGTGTAGGAATGGAGTTATTTGTGTCTCGTGTTCTCTTGAGTCGGTAGCGCTGACGGGTCAGTCTGGTGCACACACACACACACACACACACACACACATACGCGGCTAACGCTAATATAGCAGCTGGAGCCGACACAACTGCCTAGCCAGCACACAGCCTTTAAATAGCGCCAAATGAGAGTCGCTTTCTCGTGTAATCGAATGTGTTGGTGTATCTTCCTCTTTCTTAAACTGTCTGGTACCCCGGTTCACCACAGAGTTTTCTCTTCTACAGACGCTACATTTAATGCCGTAAAGGCACTATACTGTGATACAATTGTACACTAACCTTAAAATAGCATGCTAGAATACAGTAAGATGAGATGTGAAATGTAAAAGAGAGGTATAAAGAGTACCTGAAAACCATACTTGAGTAAAAGTACAGATACCTTAGAACGAAAATTACTCCACTACAAGTTACAAGTCACCAATTCCAAGTATACTTAAGTATTTTACTCATTCTAAATATAGGCTTAAAGTTGCACTAATTAAAGAGACATGCCAGTGAAAAACCGTAATGTTGTGGAGAAGCAGGAGAAAACAGACATAGGCAAGGATCTATGTGCAGATATTTCATGGAAAAGGCTAGAACAAACAATATAAGACAAAAACCACAGGGAACAAAGAACGGAATGACGGGCAACAACTATTGAACAATGCATCAAAAAACTCTAGGGCTATATATACAAGAGGCTAACAAGCTGAACAAGATACAATACAAACTGACTACAGACATCAAAGTGAGGAGATTTGTGAGGAGAGTAATCACGCTTATTTTCTAAAATCTAATTTTACCCGAACACTGCAAAATTTGAAAAACAAAACAAACTAAATAACAATATCCTTTAAAAAAGATCTATTGAGTATAGTGGATGAATAAAATAATGTTCTTTTTGCATTGGATGTGCTGGTTTTAGTTGCCGCCATGTCCTCATCTCATATATCAAACACCTGTGATTGACAAGGAAAGCACATTCGCGTAAAGTGACCTTGTTGACAGGTTTGGGTAAGGGTAAAAAGCACAAGACATAGTACTTCCAGTGCAGTTGGTGATATATCATCTTTTGTAGCAGAAATAAACTGCTGCAGAATAGCTAGGTGCCATGCAAAATGTGATGTATAACTGATACTAAAGATACTCATACTCATTCAAAAATGTAGTGAAGTAGAGAGTAAAAGTTGCTAACGTTTTTGATACTCAGTAAAACTACAAAGTACAGTAAAAGATACTTAAGTACAGTAATTAGTTACATTTACTCAAGTACTGTACACCTCTGCTTGTAACCCATTTCTATCTATTTCACAAAGGATATCTTTGATTTCCTGTTTCTCTCATTCTGTCCACGTTTGTCTGTCAATCTCTGCTTTTTCTCAGTTCTCATCTTTCTTACTCAGGTTTCCTCTGAATCTTTTTCTGTCTGTCTCTCACTCTATTCTTGACTGTCTCACGCCAACACTTCCTGTCTGTCTTTCTCAGATTTACTTCAACTCCAATTTAGTTAGCCCCTTTTTGTATTTTTGTCTATCATATATTGTCTCATTGTTTGCTCTTTAGTATGTGAAATCACAGACAGTCTTCTTCAGCTAAATGTCTTCCATTCATAATTGTAACACTGACTCTGTCTGAACAGAACTTTGGGAAAAAAATATTTTATATGCATCTTGAACATAGACGTCAGAATATTTTAGGCCTAATGGATTAGTTCACTTTTAGAATTAAAAAAAAACATTTTGTGTCATCCAAGCTGTACACCAGTTAAAAAGAAATTAAGGTTTTGGTTGAACATTTTCAGTATTTTTCTCCATTTGGTGCACAATGAATTGGTCCAAATTACAGTTTCAATGCAGCTTTCAAGAGCATGATCTCAGCCGACTAAGTCTTAGTCAAACTATTGGACATTTTCTAAGGGATATACTTATACTCTAAGGGATATATCAACCACCAATGCGTGTGTACTTTGGTTCAACTCCACCTCATTTTCTTCTCCAAAAATCATCATGAGTAACATGAGTAGTTTTCAATCTAAATTAGATTGTGTAATTTCGATATTTGAAGCTAAAACAGAACGGTCTGACTTTGTTTGTGAAACTATACACAAATGAATGAATCTCTGTCAAAAGGTGGTGCTTAAAATGTTTCCACAAAGTGGCGCTACTCTTATGAAATTTAATATGCATTATACAGAGGCCAAAAAACCCCAAAATTTTCTAAAGACAGTAAGTTCCCCTCAGACATACATTCCTACTCCTGCTCTAACTATTCGCTAGTCACTCTAACTCACAATTTGTTTAGTATCTCAACCGATTTGAATAGTCACATAGCCTACTTGAATCAATTTTCAGCAGACTTGTGGTTAATCGTTTCATCCCTATTCTCTATACATTCATCAACTTTAGCTACGTGTGACTACATAATGCATGGAGTTGAGCAAATGCAAGACAAGGATTCGCGGTTAAAAAGTATATACATCTAAAAATCGCTGGACAAGACTCTAGTTCGCTGGCTGGGATCACATGAAGCCCTTGGAAGCATCATTGAAACTGCAATTTGGGCCTTGCCATTTGGTCCATATTAAAGTCCATGAAAAATAATTAAAAGTTTTCCACAAAAGCCTTCCTTTTGTTCGACTGAGGAAAAGAAAGATGAACATTTTGGATGGCATGGGGGTGAGTAAATTATCAGGATTTGTTTATTTAAATTTTTATATTAGTAGTGTAATTATCTTTATTATCAAACACTTATGACAGATAGGGTATAGAGTAACTTTGTTTAAGCTTTCGAGTTTTATTAGTGTGATCATTGCAACCGCAGTTTTAAAACTTATAGTTGTTATGACTTTACTCTATACATCTTTACTCTTCACTTTTCAGACCACTCCTTTTCACACGATAAGATGAGTAAGACAGTATTAGAAAATAAACATGAACTCAAATTCCCCTGGAGATTCACCAGCACTGTCTCACTTTCTGTTTAGTCAATATCGCCTTAATTCCAGTCAGATCCAGTAAGCTGAACTCTCCTGAGTCCAGAACCGCATTGAGACAGCTGAGTTGGAGATCATGACATGATCAAGAACTAACTGCTTTCGGACACAACATTACTAATGAGTATTTATGATTCAGAATCCATCTGGGGTTTGGATCGTCTGTGATGAAGGAAGGAATGGAGAGAGACTGTGGTAGGCGCAACTCAAGGGAAAACCACATGCTTTATTTCTGCGTTCCAAATATTTGTGTGCAGTTTCTCTTTGATTTATAATTTAGAGGCCTACTGTCCAGTGTGCATTCAGTCTAACCACAGGCAGAACATTCAGATCTGACCATAAGAAGGAAACACCTCTAAATATCAGCTAATTCTTTGTGACAGGAATATGCAGCGATGGAGACTTGTAGGGAAAAATTCACCCAAAAATATCATTTGCCCCCCTTCGCATTGTTCCAAACCTGTATAACTTATTTTAATCTGTGGAACACGTTCTGCAGAAGATAGATCTTTGGAACAAAATCATAGTGTGTTAAAGTGCCCTATTTTGGATTTTTGAAAATGATCTTTCATACAGTGCACAACACTAAGTGAATAAAAAATCCTGCAAAGTCTTGAATCTAAACCACCTGATCTCATGGCGTTAACATACCTTGGTGCACTTTTTAACAAGTCGAAATACGTACCAGTAAGTACATCAGTGCAGTTTTTTGATAAACGTGCAATAAGGTACATAAAACGGTGTTGAAACATTTGCATATTGCATTTTGTTCACCCACTGGATGATTGCATGTCAACAATTGACTTACAATTGTGTTACTTCTCAAATGTATTTTTGAAGAGACATTTTTATAAATCATAACTGAGAACTCTAGTGTGGCTCTCAAAGCACCTTCAGGCTTATTGGGGTTTCAAAGCTTCTAGCACAAGGTTTGACACCAATGGTTACATCTTAATTTATAGTAGTGGTTTGAATGTGTACAATCAAAAATGAAATTTGTGAACGACAAAATTTCCAACATAGCTCTCAGAATCTATATGAACCACTTTTATGGGGCTTTTTGTTCATAGTTTTTGAGTTTGACAGCTTGTCATTCTTGTTGTCATGGAAACAAGTATCTTAGACATCGTACAAACTATATTATTTAGGTTCGGAACAACATGAAGGTGAATAAATGATGACAGAATGTTCATTTTTTTAAATTATTCTTTAATGTCTCCTGAACTATATGAAAAAGCAATAAAACTTTCTTTCAGTTTTATTCAGACAGTAATGAGCTCATGAGTGAAGCCAGCCAGAACCAGAGAGCTGTAGAATGGTGTAGATATTATCATACAAACATGCACTCAAACTTTATTATCTGTTTTTTCTTTTACGTGTCTCGCTCTCAGTCTCTGCAGTAGCTGGAGGGTTGAACTATTAATTCATATATGAGTATTTCAGGGGCAAACGGAAATAAACATGGATTGTGATGTGCCGTGTCCAAAGCCAGATAATAAAGGCCAATCCCACAGGAATGTGGACATATTCTGGAGTTTATTAAATGAAAACAGACAGGGGGATTGGAGGAGCTTTTGTAGCAGAGAAATAGGAAGAAGTGAGTGTGCGTGATGTGTGTGATCATCTCTATTTCAGTCTATCACTCTGTGGAATGCAGACGCTCAATAATATACAGGAGCGGACCCGGTTCAGCTCAATATGGACTCATTATGACCGGATGGAGGCTCTGTGGAAAGGACTGAGATGATAGACAGAAAGAAAGCAAAAGAGACAGGAATGATGTATTATTCTGACAAAGGGAAACAGCATACCTGTAATAATATGACCAAAATTTCTTCCTTTCTTTTCTCAAATATGAACAAATATGGTGTATGATGTTATACATAAGGATATTTATTACTTTACATTTACATTAATAGTCTACATTAACATTATATTATGTGATCAAAATACAAACACTGATATTGTGATGTATTAGCACAAATTTAAATAGCAATATATATATATATATATATATATATATATATATATATCTATATATATATTACATGTGTATATTACATGTGTATACGTTTTAATTATTATCAAAATGCTATTTATAATTGCTTGACCTGCCCACCATCTTTTCCCACAGAGATTGTCGCAAAGCATCCTGGGATCATTTTCATGGAGGATGCATGAAATACTGACTAATGCTCAGATTCCAGTGAGAAAGAATGAAGAAAAAACTGGTAAGGTGGAAAGCAAAAATTTCTCAGGAGCCATGTAATGTTTAATATGCAAAGACAACTGAACATTTTCCTCTTGAGGACTGCATCTAATGTATGGAAATTTATTTCAATTGATGACTGTAAAGCGTCTCTGAACTACTTTCTAAACTCTTCCCACAAGCCCTGCGGTGTCTCCCAATTTTTTTTTTCTTCTCATAACATCTCTCACGTAATTCATGTGAGAAATGTCTCACATATTTTGCAGATGAAAAATCCTCAGGGAGCTTAAAACAATTTAAGATCTTGTTTCACATATTAACCGATTCGTGACTCGCTGGTCATTAATGGGGTCTTAAAAAAAC
Organism: Puntigrus tetrazona; assembly: GCF_018831695.1. Lineage (NCBI taxonomy): Eukaryota > Metazoa > Chordata > Actinopteri > Cypriniformes > Cyprinidae > Puntigrus > Puntigrus tetrazona. The sequence continues at coordinate 22,034,173 of NC_056700.1, forward strand.
CCTTCCTCGGAGCTTGTAAGCATCTATTTTTGAACATTACTCACTACACATGAATCAATGTTTGAACGTCTTTCTGAAGTCTTTCTACTTCAGTATGTCTTTGAAAGTCTGAATTCCCCGCATCGTTTCAGCTCAGAGCGGATCAGATATCAGTGGTTCTTCTCTCTGTGGTTCCAGCCACTGGAGTTTTGTAAATTTTCCCAGTTTTCCCAGTACAAAAGAGCCCATTAAACACACATGAATGGTTAGTGTGTACACAGAGTTGTGCGGATTTAAAAGAAAGAGATCTTTCATAGGAGATACACAGCTTCTCTTTCTTTTTCATTCTCTTTCCTTGTCTTTCTTTCATGAGAGAGGCTTGTTGGACAGTTCGCTCTGAAATGGAGATGAAAGTCTGACACGTATACCTCTTTATGTACGCGTTGTGATAAAAACTGTGCATTTCCATGGGTATGCATGCGTATGTGAGAGTGTGTGTGTATGTTCAAGAGAGGGGTTTGGGGTCTCATTGATCCAGTGTGTTTAAGAACACAGGAGCAGAGAGGCCAAACCCCCCTCAGGGCTGAAGACACCCTCCAATCAATACCCAGAAAGATTAGCCCTCACAACCTCTCTCTCTCTCTCTCTCTCTCTCACTCTTTCACTCACACACACACACACACACACACGCACTGTATCAGTGTAGGCCTCTAATTGGGCCCAAAGTGCTGCAACTGGTAGCAAAAAAAGCAAATAATATGAAAACATTTTGTTTAATCGTCAGTGCTATGGCCAAATTTTTTAACAATTGGCACCCTTTTATTTCTTGAATTGTGGGAATTGTAATTCAAAGAAATTCAGCACAGCTGATGCATTCTGGGAAATAAAGTGTCATTCCATCCAGCCATTCATTCACCCACGTATCATCTAACTATATATAAGTGTATCTGTCTTTTACTGTATCCATCCATCTATCTGTATATCCAAGAATTGTAAAACTTTCTGTCTTTCTATTAGTGCATCCATCCCTCTATCCATCCATGCAGTAATTTGTAAATCCATCCATGGATCCTCTCTCTCTCTATCTATCCATCCATCCATCCATCCAACCATCCGTACATGTGTTAGAAAACCAGCCAAAACATTTAAAAATGATAGAGGTTTAAAAAAGAACAGCGTTCTAATGTTTTTTGTTAGTTTTGCTTTAAGAGCTTTAAACTACATTTCCCTCAAAATCCTTGGGTGACTGAATTGCATAACATAAATACAGGTAAGAGCCATATGTCATGCTCTGTGTGTTGCTGTATTTCGGCGTTGTGCTATTCAGCTCTTAAAAACTCTGAAGAACATGAAGGCGTTCACATTCAGACCATTCAGGTCATTAGCTTGTGGCAGACCTTTGCTCAATCATTCAGGAAACATGCCGTGTTCTGCAGAGACTGTGGTGAGTGGTGAATGTTTTGTACATCGCCTACGAGAAAGATTTTCCCGTGAAGCTGTTTTTTTTTTTTTTGAGAACAAAGGGCCTCAACATCTCCTCCTTGTTAGAAAATGTCTTGAGATGAATATATGACACTTATTTGTAGTTCCCTCTCAATGGTTTAGATGTGTAGCTAATTCATGTAGAAAATGGACTGAGATTGGCGGAGCATTTGGCGTAAACACTTAGATTTATCAAGCGTTTTATAGTGCCATGGGAGGAACGTGATGAAATATCCATTTATCAAAATGTCAGAGAGCCATTAACAATATCTGATGATAGCAGACAGCTTGTGAGAAACCAATGCTGTGGTCTTCTCTCTGTTTCACTCAGTCCATGTGTCATCTTTCTTTCCAGTTTTATGTTCCTTCTTAACCCTTTAGCAGGCCTGTCAATCTTTTGGTACAGCACATTTCTATAAACACCACCCATGAGACGATGATAAGATATTTATATATATTTTTAGAATGGTTTGGAAGATGTTTACATTGTTACAAAACATTTATAGTCAACTTTCATAGATTTAAAGAAGGGTTTTCACTGTCTTACTGACTTTTAAATGATCGTGTATGAAATTAATACGAATAACTTCCTATGATTAACACACAGCCTTTGAGGAAATAACACTTTAAGTGTCAATGCAGAACAACGAGAAGTTAACTTTTCTCATTAATGGACAACTCAGCCATTTGATAAGTTTTGTAAAGAACTGCAAGACGAATAAGGGAGTCAAGTCACGATTTAAGACCATAATGTTCAAACAGAGCAAACACAGGCAGACTGTTTGGAAATTTAGAAGCCTTATGCTACTGTGTGTTCTCGTTTCATCAAATAAAGGGTGTACTCTGTGCTTTCCAGGCTGTTGCTCCAAGACTTGGAGGTGAGGTGAGAAGGTGTGGAGTCAACTACAGTCATGTAAGTAACATGTAAGTTTCTTTGGCAGGACTCTTCCCGCTGCAGCATTGCATCTGAACATGGCAGCCAACATGTACATTAACCATATACCTTAAAATGGCATTTTTATTTCAAAAGGCTCTCCGTTCGCACGTTTATTTTGTCATTTTCCAAAGTCTCTCATCCACACTAATGTTTTAGAAAGTAATAAGCTACATCAGAAAATGTGTGTGTGTAAAAACTCCCCGAGATGATACAGAGAGGCCAGACATAATACAGTTCTAAAGCTATTCTTCTGGCCATGATAATTTCATTAGCAAAATTTCTCTTTATTTGGGCCTTTTTCATACAGAAGCATGTTTAGCTGTATACATACATTTTATATCACATCAACATTTCGTGTAGACACAGCCAGCGTTTTGGGAGCCTGAAATTACTGTTTTTAAACAGTTTCCCAGAGTAGATATACAAAATATATATCCGTATATCTTGTGAAATGAAGATGTCATCACGTTATGTCTCACTCCTAGCCAGACCGCTATATCATGTAACACCAACAACAAAAAGGCATATTAGCCTATTAGCTTTACTAACTTTACTAGCTTTTCTTGTTGTTGAGTTGGTTTGACTACTTCTTTTTTAGTGTATCTCTGTGGCATAATTAAATATTGGTCTGGCATGTATATAGCATCATTTTGAGTTGGTTTCAGTGGTTTTGTGTGTAATCAGATATTTCTTGGGATGCCACCATTTTTACGGAAGATTGAGGAGAAAACATCAAAACTTTGTGTGGATGAGACCTTGCTGGTGCATCCATGTCACTCAATCGGCATTCTATGTATAACCTAAAACACGACTTTCATGACGGCAATTGCAGGTAAATATTTTGTCATATTTGATAATATATATATATATTGGTACGATACCAATATGCCGTGCATTATGCTCTATGTTTTGTCAAAATAGTCGGTATTGTCCACTTTCAAGGCATCGTGAGTTCATGTTTTACGGCAGAAGCTGAAAAAATCCTTTGTTGCTTTTGAAAGAAAGTTGATAAGTCAATTTTAGCGAATCCGTGTGCTGCATGCAGGTGAGGTGACAAGACATGCTAGCTGAGAGGAGTTTTGTCAAAGCTGATCAAGGAGGGATAATTTTTCAACTTGATAAAACCTGTGATATCTTCTTCAGGGTGTAAAAGCAAAGTAAAAGCTGAACTTTTTTCAGGGAACCTTGCAAAAGCAGTGCATTACAATGGTGAGGAAATGGTCTGTGTATTGCGTGTAATCACATTCATACAGTCTGATCACAATAACCTTTGTCAGGAATCTACATTGTCATTTGAGCAGATTACAAAGATTAAACAAGTGTTTTTTTTTTACTCTAACTTAATTTTTTTTAACTGCAACACTCTAACAGTGCAAATGATCGAGTTATTAGCTTTTTCTATAAAACAAACTTTTAAAATAATAACTTATTCAAAACAACCCAACTGCAGTTTGATTGACATAATTTGTATTGTGCATTCCAAGTAATGATTTCTGAAAAGAATAAAAAAAAAAATGTTATCGGTTTTTGCAAATGAGCACTTCATATATTACTGTTTATTACCGTTCTTAGAGAACCAATTTCCCCATTGCACCTTTATTCACAACATTTACAAACGTCATTAAACTGGGTCGCTGATTTGAGCTTATGCACCTCAGTGTTTACATTTCATGCGATTTCACTCAGAATCCAAAAACAGTACAACAATAAATCTTTGTGTGAGTTCTAATTCATAAAAATCAGTCTTTCTAATCCAATGTAAAAACAATAATTAGCAATTTCAGGAAATAAAAAATCCTCTCTGGGTCAAAATGATGAGAACACAAAAGTGTTTGTTTGTGAAGCTAGTTCTGAGAACTCATTATTGCATTATTTGTTGCAGATGCAGCTTGCTTTGATATAGTATTGTAATATCACCCATCATTTTTACGTGTGGCTTAAGTACGTGTTTGCCACTGTATATTCTGTCACATGCACAAGCTGTAAATTATCTTTTTAAAAAAGGCTTTAAATGTTACAGGCTGCGCGTCCTGTTTTTGTTCGATGTGTTCCTAGGTCAACACATTTTGTTGACCCTTGAACAGCATTTTAATCCAAAAATATTGATTTTTGTCAAACTCCACAAAATCAGGTTCTGCTTACAGAGCTTTCAGTAGTTTGGTGAGTCACTTTTGAAAGTTGTTCTTTTTTGTGGTGTGTGTGTGTGTGTGTGTGTGTGTGTGTGTGTGTGTGTGTCCCGTCCTACACTCTTAGGAGTGTGGGACAGAAGTGTGGTTTCTGTCTCAGTAATTACTTGGCTTTTCCATGCCAGCATGCCTGGAGACACACCAACACATTCCTACCCTCTCTCTCTCTCTCTCTCTCTCTCTCTCTCTCTTTCTCTCTCTTTAGCTCCTTTGTTAAAAATATATGAACTCATTTTTTTTTTTTTTTTTGCTGAACGCTTCTCAGCTTTCATACTTTGTTAAATGTTTTACCGTCGTCATCCTCTTTACTGTCACACCTCTGTTTATTTTTCACTTAAAATTCTTCAGCCCAAAAGTGTGTGTCTCTGTGTGTCTGTGTGTGTGAGTGAGTGAGGAGGGCCTAAAACCATCAATTGCTTGATTTCACATCAGTGAGCCTTTGAAGATGTACCACACCAATACAATCATTTTTATCATAAAAAATGTATGTATATCGCTCATTTCCTAACCCTACCCTAAAGGAAAACTTTCCATTTTAGAGATCGCTGGAGGGAAGTTTAGTCAGGTTTAGCAAACTTCTGGGGGCAATTTTGTCCTCAAACTATAGCTTTTAACCCCCCACAAATACACACAAACACACACACACACACACACACAGCTCCTGTTCCTCATTAGGCAGAAGGCTCTTTCATGGTCAAATCCAATAAAACTTGAATGCGTCTGTCTGGAGCAAACATGGGCAGAGAAGCTTATTTGTGTAATTATTGCAGCACAACCCCCGTAGCAGATCTTCCGCCACCTGCCACGAAAACCACTCCAGCTCTACGGGGGCTCGACCACATTACCCCACGTCAGCAAGCCCACGTCACCTTTCTCAGTGGGAACTTCAAATATTATTATATAATGGTTTCAAATTGAGCTTGATTTCCTGTAGCAGAGTGGTTTGTTTATGGATTCAGAAGTAGAGCCAGAAAGATAAGATGAGTTATATTGCTTTGCAATCATTTTAAAAGTGACTATTGTTGTGTCTACACTCTCAAAAATAAAATTGCCATAGAGGAAACTTGTCTAAATGTGACTCTGGAACACAAAACCAGTCTTAAGTCATCGGGGTATATTTGTAGCAATAGCCAAAAATGCATTTTATTAAATTCAATTTTGTTTTTATACCAAAAATCACTAGGATATTAAGTAAAGATCATGTTCCATGAAGATATTTAGTAAATTTTCTACCTTAAATATATTAAAGCATAAGTTTTGTTTTGATTAGTAATGCGTTACTAAGAATTTAATTTTTTTTTTTTTTTTCTTATGGACAATTATGACTGTTTTTGGGGTCCAGGGTGGCAAATGTTTCCATCAAGAAACTTTAACATCTATAAAAGCTTCTCAAACTTCCAGACTTTTTAAACATTTTTGAACTCAAGGCAACGCTGTCATGCGAGTGTTTCAAAAATTGTCTTTGCAAATGTTTTTTGTTAAAAATGAAATGTACTAAACTATAAAACTAATTTATTTATTTTTTTTTATTCATAGTGGTTTTAATTTATATTTTTATTTTATGTTTGGAAACATTTACATTTTTTACAAGTGTAAAGAAACATTTAAAGTGCAATTCTTTTAGAACACATTTTTGTAATTGATCAATTATAACTAAATTGTGAGATATCAAGAATCATTATATTATTCTTTAATTCTGTATCAATTTGAAACATATAATTCATGGTTAATTTTATACTTGATTAATTTGGTACTTCATTTTAAACTTTTGGACTAAAGAAATAACAATAATAAAAAAAAAAATCAGTCAGATGTGAAATGTCATAAAATCCTCTCTTTCAGATGTTTTTTTTCCATCATCTTTCTATGAATATCTCAGGATTCAATAAGAAGAGTCTAATTAAAGACAGCAGATGATTCATACTTAGAGGCTCTGTTTTTTGTCAGGGTGACTGCATCTTTTTTGAGACATCACAGTCATGTCATGTTATGATGACCAGTCAGTTGAGTGGGCATGGATGATTCAGCTTTTTCCAAAAGGCTTTGATCACATGACCGGACAGACCTGAATACAGGTCTCAAACCACTGCATTCAGTGGCTTTTCAGCTCCCAGAAGACCTGACTCACTCAGACCAAGCTGAACAAACATAAATGCCACTAGGCAACCTCATTCACCATGAGAGCAGCGTATGGGTCAAGACCAGCAAATCTGATGGACCTTTGGTAATAACTGCACCATGAAATTCAGCTGAGCTTAGTTGAGTTCTGACTCTGGGAGAGGATATGCCACCACTGCTGCTATTCTTGTGTAGATGTGATGAATTTGTTCCCTGCATTTTCTGAAATGGCATCTCTCTCGCTCTCACTCTTTCTCTCTCATGCTCGAAATAATACTCCCGTGTTCATGCACAGGCTGCCATATAAAATGTCTCTAGGTTACGTATGTAACCCTAGTTCCCAGAGGGAACGAGACGCTGTGTCACACAACGCTTTGGGAATGCCTTCAACGTACCATGCTCTGAATCACATGTGTAATCAGTCCAATAGACGGGCGAGATGTCACGGATGAACCATACTCAGTCCGGCCAGAATGGGGCTACTAATAATAGACTGACCTCGTCCTGGTGCACTCTCACCAGAGCTCCTGGGAGCAGGTGGTTGATGTAGGAGACCACCACTGTGTTGTCGGTGTACAAAAGCACATGGTGATCTATTAGGTCTGTGAGGAAGTACTTCAGTGCTTGAAATACGGCCAGCATCTCCAGCCAGTTGATGTGCTTTGTGAGATGGCAATCGCTCCACAGGGTAGCAGGGTGGCCACTCATGACCGCACTCCGACCGGTGAGTGACATATCTGTCGTTAACGTTACATGATGACAAGGAACTCCCAGCAACTACCGGCCCCTGGCCCCTGAGAAGAACCAAGGTTTCCTCCACATGTATAAGGCACAAAAGTATCACCATGTGACATTAAACATGCAGAGTGGATTTCTTATTTGGGAAAAACCTCTTGGTCTTGACGCACCACTTTTGGGGTCTCATGTACAGCAGGCCAAAAGGCATCAGCTGCCACCAGACCTAGCAGTTTCTGAAACTGCTTGACAGTGAGTGACTGGTCTTCTTTGACTCTCACATCCGAAGTAAGGATTGACTCAATCTGAACAGGAGACCGGAATCCCACTCCACGCCCAGATAAGCGGTTCTCTGTACTGGAGAAAGCACACTTTTCGTGGCTTAACCCCAACTCTTTAGTGTATGTGAGAACAACATCTCGATGCCGAACTGCCATCCGCTCTTATTGAACTACTATCAACCCATCATTGATTTGGTTGAGGATGAGGATGCCCTATAGTCACAGATTCGCCTGCTGCTAAAAACCTTCTGCCCAGGAGTGCCACTCTGACTCAAAAACCTGGGAGTACAATAGTGATGCTCCCTGAATGAGGAGCTGGAATATGTGTGGGGCTGCTCCCACACAGCAGCTCTTGCTGACACCTCAACCTCCTCGGAGGAAGAAAGAGCACTGTGCTCCTTACTCGAGAATTTCATCCCAAGCGCTCGTTAGCAATCAGCTCCCTCAAGAGCTGACTGAGCATGCTATGCTCTCAAGCAGACAACTCACAAACTGCATGTATCCCCACCTGTAACATAGCGCAGGAAGGGAAGAACACAGAGCCTGAGATGTTGCCCACTCTTGCACTATGTTTGTGACACATATCGTTTGCTTTTTAAAATAAAGAGTGCTAAAGGTCAGACAACACCAAATAAGAGAACTTCCTGGTCTCACCCCATCTGTGACGTCTTGCACATTCACTGGACTGATTTTACATGTGATCAGAGCCTAGTCACCCTGAAGGCATTCCCAAAGCATTGTATGACGCAGCTCGAGTTCTTGAAGGGGAACTGCATCGAGGTGTTTGCTTTGATATTATTATATAATGAGTGAATCGAGGCTGAATTTTAGAAGCAACATTTATTTTGCTTGTTGTGAAACTCAAACACAAAGTGAATTCTAACAAGTTTGATTCATTTCAGCACTTTGACTGATTCTGACTTGTTGAGGTCACACAGGTTCAAAGAAGATACTTTTTCATTTTCTTAGTTTTTTTAACTGCTTATCCATTTTTGATGTGTGTTTTTTGTTATTGCAGTGTCTTATGTACATTTACAGCCTTACACTTTAATTCAATCGCGCCATTTGAATTTTAAGTTTGTAAAAGTTTATTTGAACCAATGCAACATTATCATTATAATAACTGCTAGAGGACAGAATGTATGTAACAGTATGTAACTAGTGTGTCTCCCTGTGAAACTCTTTTAATGGCCCCACCCTGCTATTCACTCACACAAATGTCCCTGGCAGCTCCATTCAGATGTTATGTAAGTATGTATTTATTTCTTAACCATGTAAGTGTGCCACTGTTTATAACTAACCTGTTCAAATTCTCTCCTTTATTCTCTTTTCAGCAGTACATTTCCTGGATTATCTTTGTAATATACCGCTGACTCTTGTTTGAGGCCCAGGGGCCGGTATTTTTTCTCAGTGTGAGGAGTGTTTCCTGTCATATTTGTCAAACTGCAGGCCGCAGACATGGCTCAGAAAACGCTGTGGCTGTCAAAGAGTAACTACGGGTGTGTGTATTGTCGCAGGCGAGCTGCAGCCTGTTCAAAAATTTACTGCATCTTTGAAGCGTGTCAAGATCTGGCCTGTCCGCAGAGGGGTTGACGGTCTGGGACTGTAATAAATATGGCAGAGCATTACTTGTAACATGAAATAGAGAGATTGGGACCTTACCCTGTTATTTCCTTCGTAAATAATTCAATGTAATCTTCCAACTCTCTTATTGAGAGGTGTTTTGTGGGCAGTAGAAAGAAAAAGTAAAAAAAAATCACTGTGTTCCACAATTCAGTGTGCTTGACCTGACCTATCGTGTCTGACGATACACCGACTTACAGGCCGTAATAATCTTTCCCACGCTAAAAGGTCTTTTCAGCATGTAGCTGTTTGGTGAGTGGGATACAAAAATCTGCAAAAAACGTGGATTTCTTGACGGCAGCGGCGAATGCATATAATTATGACTCTAGGAGGCTCCAAATTGCAACAAATAAGTAAACCTGTCTTTAAGTAAACCTGTTTTCCGTATTGTTCACGATCAGCACTGGGCGGACATACTGAGGTAAGTAGGGACCCATCAGATATTGGCTAAACATATTTGCAACTATGTAGCCAATCACAGACATATCTGTTTATTTCTTAAAATGTAAAAACCAGAAGTGTTTAAGTCAGAATCCACTCAGTTTTTGTTAAATGATGACTTCTGCAAGCTCAGGAATCCTGTCATTATAACATAGATACATAGTATCATAATATACATAGCATAGATACACGTAAATAAGAGATCCATTGTGCAGTAGAGAGTTTATTAAAGGAACTTCGTGAGATGAAGTGAGGGAGTGCTCTTTGCGCACATTCTAGGCTGTTTACAGACTGGCCTCAGAGAAGAAAATATTGTGTTTCAAATCAGAATTTTATTTGTCTTGATGTTTCAAAATTTCCTAGGCATGCCAACGTGAACTGCCAAGCACTTGTGGGTATAATGCAAAATAATGGGGATGTTAGGGACATCTTGTGGTTAAGGTTTGGTGCCTATCAAAACACAGCAAGTCATACTGTATTTCTGTGTCAAATGGATGTTAATATCAGGTGTAAGCGGGGCCGGGGTGCACTCCTTAGTTTAAAAAGAATGGTCCAATGTTTCATTGGTATTCCATTCCAACATAACTAGCTTTTATGTCATGTTGGAATCCTATAGCCTAAAAAATTCTCTTTGGGATTGTTTAGGATTAGTGCCAAACACTGATTCCAAACCGAAGCCTATAAAGTTCTTACTATATCCCCTTAGGACTAGACACAAATCCAGCATAAAGACATGTCAAAGTCAGCCCAGACCCAGAGTTTCTCTAAATTGCATAAGGTATCTCGGAGATCCTTATCCTGTCAACCAGGAGAGCCTGTGGGAAAATGGAATTCCGTCTTCATTGGCCAGCGGGCTGATTTGATGTAACATCCTGTGTAGGATCGCGGCGACGGCGGCAGACGAACCCGATGCCCTGCAGATGGTGCCTTCGCTCGCTCGCTCGCTCGCGCGCCCGCCCCGCTCCGCCTCGCACTCGCCCGAGCGCGAGCGCACCGACGCGTCTCCGAAGTGTGCGCTCCCGTGAGCTCATGTCATTCCTCCCTCTCCGCTCCGTCATCTCTCACACACAGGATTGCGCTCTCCGTTTTAATTCAGGCTGCCGCCACTGAATAAGACACTGCGCGTGGGAGCAAACCGGTGCGCTTTTTGGAAACGGGAGGCTTCGCTTTGGACGCGTTTATCCGCTGCTCTTCGCCCTTGGATTTGATTCGCACACCACACTTCTTTCTTCTGTCCAGAATGGGTTTTGTCGTGCCGGTGCTTCTGTGCGCTCTCGCCGGGCTGGTGTTCGGGGACAGTAAACCCAAGACATGCTCGGACATCAGGCACTTCTACAACAACAATGGGTTCAATCTGAACGGAGTCCCGCAAACAGTAATATCTGGTAGGTGGACCGTTCAAACCTCAATTTCAGCGTAAATGACAGTTGTGATGAACACACCGGATAGTCTACAAAGACAAACTTTAATGCAAGTAGTTATTGTGCGATCCAAACGCATTATCACCTTGTGTTATCAGCAGACAAGACAAGTTTCGTACACAACACAGTGATGTTGAGCAATGCGGATCAATATTTCAATATTAAATGTATAATCATAATTGAGCCCAACAGTTAAAAGTCAAATTTACAAAATAATTCGTACCGGTTGTCACATGATCAGTGGTTTTAATACTGATTTCAAATGAATTAAACATTTCTAAATACATGAATGACAATCATTTTTATGAATTATGTACAGAAATTGTGTTATGCGATGTATATAATGTCACATACTGTACGTGTTTTAGACAAAAGGCTTTGGCACTGTTAAATATACTCAACTGATAATATAAAGGCATAATATATTATAATATAATGCAATAATTGTATATTAAATAATAATAATAATAATAATAATAATAATAATAATAATAATAACATTATTATTATACATTTATAATATTATATGGAATGACTTTTTATATTATTTATTCTTTTATTTTAATTGGATTATTCATCTAACTATGAAGGTGTTTTGCCTAAAAATCTGTCATTTTTATACCTTTTCTTGTCTCAGAAGAGCCTCTTATACATGAAATCTGTTCGTTCCTCTCACTGTCTGTCTGTCACAGACCCCTGTCTTCACGTATGTGACACTCCCACAGGTCTTTGGACTTCATAATAATTTTCCATGACCCAGGATTACATAACAGTTTTCCAGACTGTTTCTTCTACTGCCAGGCCGTTTGAATGTGTGGCATAGTTACAGAGATTTACTGGTGATTATCTGCTTTCTGCAGTCTCTGATGGTGTGTGTGTGTGTGTGTGTGTGTGTGTGTGTCAGGGTGGAGTGTCATTCGCAGTTGCTCCGTGGAGGTAGATTTTTCACTTTTGATTTTTGCATTGAAGTGCTGAAATCTCAGTGGGTGTGCTTTGTTCACATGCAGAGAAGACCTTGATTTCTCTTTGTTTCATTGAATTTTTCTATCACCCTAGATTGCTCTGTGCTGCAGCCTGAATGTATTTTTACCCATCATCCTTTTGCGCATGACGCACGAGCTGATCCCGGTCGGTATTCCCTAATGATCAGAAAGTGTCCTCCATTTAGAAGATTAATAGAGGTGAAAATCAGACGTTAGCGGCTGTACATTAATGTGATGGAGTTATTATCCTCATAAACACGTACAACACGTCCAGACGCATTCAATCAGAGTGATGCATCGTTGCGATCAGGCATGTTAACGCCGCTGTGTTTAGACAGCACGCTCTAACGTGTCTAAGTGATGACGATCAAGCCCTTATCCCAAACCTCTCATCCATATGAAGACAATGAGATTTAATTGAAAGTAATTGTTTCAGTCAAGAGTTTTCCCTGGGAAATGTTCTGCAATTATACTGCAGTTTTATTTTATACTGCAGAGATCTTTCTTGGGTTCTCCACTCAAGAGCTGACATACTTGTCCTCCCATGCGTAAAACTGCGGGAATCTGATTTTGGTTTTTGTGAATATTAAAGTTGCATGACTGTTGTCAGCTGTCTGGACGAGGAAATCTGGACACAACCTCGGTTCTTCTTTAGCGGTTTCTGTGACATTAATGGATCCAGCCGTTTTTACGACTCTTTTTCCACTCTTTTCTCTCCTGCTTCTAGTCGATGATCAGCATTAACCTTAGATGGATGAATTTCATTTGGGATGTGGCTTTAATTTTTGATGGGAAAAGTCTTAAAAGCTTCGTTTGAATTTCTAAGGCTGGATTTGAACATTGTATATCATCTTTCGCTCTGACTCATCTGAGATGAACTTGACACCAACCCTGTGAGGGAAATGTTTTGGCCTTTGGTTGTGTTTGTGAGTGTGTGTGTTTATGTTTGTGGTGTTTTATCAAGTAGAACATTGCAAAGCTCATCTAAAAGCAGCTGTCTTCTATCAGGCCCCATGCGTTCTGTTTTACTCATAACTGAGTAATCATATTCCCCTGGTGATTCGGAGAGGGGATCCCACCTCGGCGAACTGTGGCACACCCTGCTAATGGCCCGTACAAGCTGAGCGACCCACACCAGAGCTTGAGGTTACAACAATACACAACCATAATCTCTTCTTGACCTCATTTCAAGAATGATTCAGTGACAGAACAGGTCAAGATGGCTCCTGTCAGTTTTTATCAGGCTCATATCAAGAATCATTTTAGGAAAGCAAGCCAAGTTCAGCTCACCTTTGTCTCACTGTGCTTCTTATTTTTATTTAGGTGGAGTTACACCAAATGTAAAGGCTGTCGTCTTTTAGAAATTCAAATGGTTTTGATGCGAAAGAAAGCAGTTAAGAACCTTTATTGATCAGTATTCTCCAATTATATATCGCAATAATTTCAGATAAGATGAGAGGTCAGTCACTACAGGTATAACAAATTGTCAATCCTTACTATATGGATTATGTTTTTTTGGTTTTTTTTTAAGCAACTGGGTCTTGAGAATGTGGCATTATAGTTAGTGGAAGTAGCATTTTGAATCATGGTGCACATGTGGCATACTGGGTTTGAGTCCAGCCATGCAAAATGGTTTCAAATAATTATTTATTATAAATTATCAATATTAATAATAAAAATAAATTTATATGCACATTTTGTACATAAATATAAACTATACAATTTTATAAATATATTATAAAATTATAATATATATATATATATATATATATATATATATATATATATATATAAATAATTATTATTACCATTAATAATAATAATCAAAATAAATGTATATATATATATATATATATATATATATATATATATATATATATATATATATATATATATATATATATATTTATTTTATATTATTATATATTAAATTTTTAAATTTACCTTCTGAAGTCATAATGAAAAAACTTAACTATTTATTTATTTTTTAATTTTTGTTTAATTGTGTCAGAATAGAACGCAGGAAATAACCTGTGGCATTATTACCACTACTACTGCTACTACTACCATTACTACTGCTAAAAGTTTTAATATTGTGTTAAACATATATTTATTTATTTACTTACCAACTCAATAATAATATCAGAATAAAAGAGTTTAACCTGTAGCATCTGAAACCACACTGAACCTGATGATGATGTGTAGCGCCCCCAAGCTGTAACTGTAGAGTAAGCAGTGGTTATAAAGCAGCTGTCATTAAATGAAAACACTAATGAGGTCCCTGAGCCGTGGCCTTCCATTGGATGATGGCCGCTGGTGCATCCGCTGGAGGCAAATAACGGTTGCTCGGAGTGAAATGGTCCATAACATCATAGACTGCAGAACCTCTTTGTGCATTAATATTCTAATATTTAAGTTGAGCACATTTGCTGTAGGGCATAGTTCCGATTTTTTTTTATTATTCATTCTCTGCACGTGTGTGTGTGCGCATGCAGAAGGCTTTGCATTTTGTATTGATTTGTTTTAAGTGCGTATTGATTTGCATGTATTGATTTTAAATGTTTTTTTTGGGTCACACAACTTGCTTTCACAATGCATTTGTGTGCTTACCTTCCAATCCATTGCAAGATGAATTGAGGATGGGGTATTCCTATGCACACACACACACACACACACCCATAGACACAGAGTGAAGTGTTTATAGTGCTGATGCAGTAGATGTTGAAGGCATTAAGCTGTAATCTGCCCTCTGGAGCCTGAAACTCACCACATAGTGTTTGATGTCATGCAGAGCTGAGGAACCGCTCGGCACACTGCAGCAGTGAAGGGAAAAAAAGATACAGGGAAGGAGGGAGAGAAAACTGATATTGCGATTCTCATTGCAATTTGCTGCTTCTTCTGTCTCTTTAAACAAGAAAAACAGATGGTTGGACTTTAGAAGTACTAGTGTTTTATTAAAATATCTCTTGATGTGCTGTTTCCTTCTTAATGCTGAAAAGATTCGGTATATAAATATTTTGCTTTGGATGGTGGTGTACTGGATGCATCACCCCAAAATTACGAATTTACATCGTTTTCTCAACTCACGTTGTTTCGAACTCGCATGACTAACGTTTGGTTGCTCTTTTAAGTGCAATTACAATTAGAGAAATTTACCTTCAGGGTATCTAAAATGTAGACGGGATGGTTTCTGGGTAAACTATTCCTTTTAGACAAACGTTTTTAAGATTCAAAAAGATAGCTGTATAAATGTACTGTAAAAGTATCAAAAAGAGTCCGTACGATTTATACTACTTTAAATTTCTGCTTTAGCTTTGTGTAAGAAAAAGATTTAAGTCGCACTTTAAGCTGCGCTGAGCTGCAACCGAATCAATGAGTTGAATTCAAGAACTAGACTAGTTTGATTCATAAACAAATCTTCCAGACTGGTTTGTGAACCACTAGTTTAAAAAGAGCAATTTACTTCTATTGCTCATTGGCTCTTTTTACATTAAAACTACTTTTAGCATTTTTTGATAACAAAACGGAACTTACTATACTTTTAACTAGCTTAACCAGCAAGACTTGCTAAGATTTGATTGGGATCATCTATCTCTAACCAGAATGAACCAGCTTAAACTTGTGTGGACCGACTACTCTGGTCTTTTCAGCCGGGCCGATCGCTTATCAGTGATTTGTCTGGAGTGTAATTGCCCCTTTTTAGGCGGATCCAGATTTTTTTGGTAATTGGTAAAACATAAAACTGTTTGTCTATACAAGACCTTGGCCTCTCTCCCAGGATGTGATCCGCAGCTGAATATGATACTTATGAAATCAGATAACGCCAGCAGAGCGCCGTGATGTAAATCTTCAATCCGGAGCGAGACCTATTGAATTATCTAGCCTCTAAATATGACAAATAACTGACTCAGATTGTAATACATGCAGTGTAATGTAGTTCTCAGCCTTCCTGTGAGTGAAGGACTCACAGCTCTCCCAGAGGAGAGCGAGAGAGAGATGTGATGGACCAAGGTGACCTTTAGACGAAGACATTTTTGATGGATTTGCTATTGTGTGACATCCTTTGAAGGAAGAGAGAGAGACAGACAGAGAGAGACGGAGGTCACATTCCCCCATAGCTGCTACATACATGCCATAACCTGATATATGCAGGGGCCCAAATGAGCTTTTTTTTTACAATAGTTGTTAAAAGCAAGTGAATTAGGAGCATTTTTTATTTATGTAAGATGCATTTTTTGTTGACTTTAACACGTTTCTTTTATTTTAGACACCTGTGCTGTGTAGCGCTTAAATGTTTTGACAGTTTGTTTCGTCCTAGTGAAGTTAAATTTACCCTGACTCTGAGAAAAAGAGTCACTCTGTATTTTCTGGAAAACAGTTTAATCTTTATAATCCTAAACACATTTCCAACTGTCCATGCGGATTCACTGTAAGGTACTGCAAGTATACACAGACCAGGGGTTTTGCTGCTTAGCTTGGTAGATAACTTCACTAACAACCGGCTTGTTTCAAGGATCTTGGAAAATTCCTTTCATGCTGTAAGTGAAACGTCCCAAGTTTGAAAGATTTCAAACATCCCAAGTTCGAAATCTGAAATTACACCGTGTGCGAAGTTACCGTCTCTCAAAAGAAAGAGTTCACTCTGAATCCTCGGAATGAGCGTTTCGTGATAACATGAACATGAAACAATAGCATATTGCAGGGTCACTCGTTGGTCCGAATGAAAACGCTAATTCATTCTTTGCCACTAGGCGCCGCTTTTGGAGAGGTAAAATAGCGGTTTCCGTGGTAACACTGTACACAGAGCAGCATTGCTGATGGTGGAATGAAAATGAGACCCATCGGGCCACTCACTGCAGATTAGCATAATGCAAAAAGAGGGGTTTGGAAAAAGATATCATTGAACAAAGTCGTTGAGCAAATAAGGTTAAAATAAATGCATATTATAAGACAATGAAAGTGGGTTTTTTTGACCTTGCATGAATATTAATCTGTTGTTGAGGACACCCAAAACCAAAATATGAACCTTTCGTTACTTATAATAGGGCACTTTAAATAACTTAATCAGCAGGGGGAAAAAGTATGGAAATGCCTAAATCATTGTATCATTTTCTCTGTTCCTGAACAGTGATTGTGTTAAAGGATTTGTTCTGATTACTTGTAAACAAATAT